>NC_136068.1:163229323-163461823 GCF_964261635.1 Lissotriton helveticus
CATCGAGGTTCCGGATAGCTGCAGGGTACCAATTTTCTTCGTGTTGGAAATAACTTTGATACAAGGATGAAAAACATCAATTTCATCAAGAATTCTTGCATCCCTGGTTCTATGTTGCTTTCGAGCAATGCTTTTTCAATGGCTTCTATTCCTCCGTCATGTGGGATGGAGGTGTACAGGGAACGGACATCTGCTGTACATAAGATTAGGTGTTCTCCTTCTGTAACTTCAACCTTAGTTAGTTTTGTTAGAAAATCCGTTGTGTCTTGAACATAACTGCTCATCTGCTTGACAATGGGTTGCAGATACCTATCTATAAATTTCCCCACTGGTTCATGAACTGACCCTCTAGTTGAGACAATTGGTCTGAATGGGGGATTTTCAAGACTCTTATGAATTTTAGGAGTCATTTGTATGGTCGGACTTCGAGGAAATGGTTTTAGTAGATATTTCTTTGTTCTCTCAATGATGATTTCTGTATCATGAGCTTTGTTGACAATGTCTGTTAGTCTTTTCTTGAAAAGTGTAGTAGGATTGTTTGGAAGTTCATATAGATTTGTTCATCATGAATATGTTCATGAATCTTCTGTTCGTACATAGTGGAATCTATTATGACCAACGCTCCTCCTTTATCGGCTTTGATACATTTTATGTGTCATTGTTGGCTATTCTTTTCAAGGTGTCTGTAACGCGGGACCCGGTTACAGTGTCATAATCCTTTTGTGTGATGTTCTTGTGTGTTGGGCTGTTGTAGTTAAGTTTAGAGATGTCTTGTTTAACCAGTGTTTCAAATAAGTCTATACTCTTATGGCTCATGGGAGCTTCAAAGGTGCTTGTCGGTTTTAAGCCCATAAGCTGATCAGGTTTCTTAGGTTGTGGAGGTATTACATGGTTGAAATAATGTCGTAGTCTGAGTTTTCGTGTGAATTTATATGTACTTATCTGTAGTTCCAATTGATTAGTTTTGTAAGTGGTTATGAACGAAGTTCCTCTAGATAATAAATTCATTTCATGTTTATTCAGGGCCGCTTTTGGAGATGTTAATGACTAAGCGGTCTTTGTTGTGCTCCGAGTGCTTGGATAGGTCTTCCCTTTTTCTTTTGTTTTTTCTGAGGCCCCTCCTGGGTCTTCTCGTATGTCTGGGCCTTTGGCCAAAAAAGGTACCGCAGAGATGATCCTGCTTGTTGATGTGTCTGAATGTTGCTAGAGGTAGTGGCTTCATCCGTCTGAGATCGGTCTTGAGTCTGGACATTTCTTGGTGGGCGGTTAGATGTGTCACTCCCAGATGAAGATGTGTCTGTCTGTGCAATATATGGTTTGTTTCTTCGACGTTGTGCATATACGTCTGCCTAAGTGTAGACTTCTCCCAGTTTGTAATCTTGTGTATCTCTTCTGAACTTTCTGATTTTTCGGTCATTGATCTCTCTAGAATGTTTCTCTATTGTACTTTTATATCTTCAAGAGTCTTGTCAATTCCTCAGAGGATGCCATGTTAGATAATTCAATTCAACTTCCTTGATCTCTTTACTGAGACCCCACAGAAAGACTCAGTCCATGCACCACTGAGTACCCCTGGGCAAAAGGCCCCAACAACTGCCACAAAATCGAAAAACACACAAAAATCACTACAATCCAATGCCATCCATGCCCTAAATGATGTTGAAATTCAACAAAACAGTTGCATCATGCACCCATAATTAACCCTGGTCCTACTGGATACTGTGGCTACCCTCAATATATTTTATTTAATGTTCTGAAAAAGTTCCAAAATTGTAGTTGCAGCAACTGTAATGCCCCAAACAAACAACATCAACTTACTTGTGAAATTCTAATCCAAAAGTGATCCAAAGAAAGTCAAAAAAGGCCTCAAATCCAAATATCCAGCAGCATCCACAAAAAGTAATCCTTCCAGGTCAAGATCCAAATCAAAGTGACCAGGGCATGAACAAAGCACTGGGAGGGGCCTGCTGGACAGGAACAGGAAGTTGGAGACTGTGGGGCACTTCCTTCCGAATAAAATGGACTCCTTGCAAAAAAGTGCAGGCAATGTCAACCTGAGGAGTTATTCTGATAAAAATCATCATTTTCAGAAGGTTTATGCTGCCTGCTGGTGGATTTCTTGTGCGAAATTGCAAATCTTGCAATTTCATAATTGCGAGATTGTCGCTGCCCGCCGTATCTACGTGTTCGCAAGTGTTTACTCCCGCGATGCGTGATCACGGGCCTTTATGACGTACTCGCGTTGACAAACTCTCGCTGTGCAAGGTGGCAAGCCGCGATGACGTAATCGCGGTCGACAAACTCCAGCGGGATCCCGCAGCAAGATCCAAAATGGCGCAGCACACGCAAACATGAAGAAAAACAACTCTTCAAACGCTGAATGACGGTAAGTGAACGACGCGCGCCGCAAAATTGTATAATATTGTATTTGTCAAGCGCGACCAAGCAAAAAAATCTGCTTAGTGCGAATTTGGAAATTTTTGGCAAATTCGCGAGAATTCGCAAATTGCGAATTTGCCGAAAATCCGCAAATTCCACGAGCGAACGGATTTTACGCCCATGCTTAGCCTGAACCACGCAGTGGTGACGTGTCCTTTGTGTGAAGACAGGGCGAACCCTATTCAGTTTCAAATGAGGTTGGACCCACTTCATACCCTATCCTGTCAGTAGCTGGCCCATCCAGGCACACCTAATCCCTCTATTGTATGGCTTTCTGGGAGGAATAAACAAGCCCAACTGCATCCAGTCATGTGACCCAGAAACAAGCAGCAGGCACCAAATAGAGCAGGAAAATGCCAACTTTCTAAAAGTAACCTTTTAAAAATTGTAACTTAAAATCCAACTATACAATTAATAATAATTTTTAATTGAAATGTCTCAGACACCAAACACAATATTACCATCTGCTCCAATGAAATATACCACTATTTAACTGTAATAAGGAACCCAATGTTATCCTCTGGGAGAGGTAGTACTCACAGAAGATTAAAAAAAACATTGGGGAGTTTTTCTCTGCCAGGAAATGTAAGTACATGGCCAGCTTTTTAATACACTTTGCCCTGCTCTCTGGCTTTGTTGGGCCTACCCTAGAGTTGATTTAAATGCATTAAAAGGGGAGGTTTGGGCCTAGTATGAGGTTTATCTTGCCAGGTCAAAATGGCAGTTTAAAACTGTACACACAGGCTGCAAAGACAGGCTTGAGACATGTTTAAAAGACTACTTAATGGGTGGCACAAGTAGTGCTGAAGGCCCACTAGTAGCATTTATTGTACAGTCCCTGGGAACATGTTGTACCACTTTACCAGTGGCTTACAAGTAAATTAAATGTGCCAATTGGGTGTAAGCCAATTTTATCATGTTTAAAGAGAGAGCACAAGCACTTTAGCCTCTTGGTAAAAATTACTCCTCTCTAGTGTATGTAGGCCTAGTGACCGAGACAGGAAAGGCTCCATAATTGAACATGGACACATCATATCTTCCACTGAAAAGTGACCTTATTTTTCAATGTGGTTAGCTATAGATTTTGGGCCCTAGCTCTGCCAAAGCCTACTGAAATCTAACAAACCTGCAAATTTTTGCAAACGACACACCTGGGGAATCCAAGGTGGGTACCTTACGTGACTCTCAACAGGTATTTTTAACCAGAAGCCCTTCCAAACAAACTTTGACTAAAAAAAACATTTTCCTCAGTTTCTGTGATGGAAAGTTTTGGAATCAGCAGGGAGCCATGAATTTCTACCACATGGCATTCCTCCTAGTCTCCCGATAAAAATGATATTTCACTTATGTGGGTAGGGCTCATGCCTACAACAGGAAAGGGCCCAAAATACAAGGTGGAGACATCAACGTTTCCTGTCACAAAAATGATTTTCTTTGCATTTATGTGACGTAAACATCCAGAATCAGCATGAATCCTCAAAATATCTACAGCTCAGCATTCTTCCACTTGTCCCAATAAAAACACTGCCCCATTTGTGTGGCTGGGACTAGTGCCCACAGCAGGAACAGATCAAACCAAGGTCAGTGAGAGTGCCTTTGCAAGGACTCCAATTGATCATGGTTTGAGCTGTTCCTGTCCCAGGCACTAGGCCGAGCCACACAAGTGGGGCAGCATTTTTATCACATAGTTGCCTTGGTTTGGTAGGTTTCCCTGGGTGGCCGCCGAGCATGGGCCCAAAAAAACACAGCTAATGCTTTTGTTGTTGTATTGCATTGCGTCTTGGACCTCTTCCTTTTGGAGGCAATAGGCCACCCACACTGTTGCCTTACTATTTCTATTGGGAGATATGTGGAACTGCTGTATGGTAGGAAATTTGTAGCACTCCGCAGGTTCCATTAGTTTAACTCACAGAAATATGAACAAAATGTGTGCTTTTAGCCTATATATGAGGTTAGCAAGTGCTTCTGGGTAAGAACATCTTGTAGGATCCATGCGAGACACACTACCCTGGATTCCCCTGATGTCTAGTTTATGAAAATATCTGGGGTTTAGTAGGTTTTTATTAAAGAGAATGTACATACTCGTAGTGAAAGATAGAAAAGGCAAATATTACTCATATACTGGTTGTATTTGGTAAAAAATTTAAATTTGTTTAACAAAGGATTTCACAAAAATTAGAACGTAGAAATCAATAGTAATAGGATAATTTATATTTTGAAATGCTGAACCAATGGCTCATAGTTTGTGACCTGCAAATGTCCATTACTTTCATACGCCCAAAGGACTGACACAGGGATTACACCACCTGGCGGCTTGTGGTGTGTTTTCAACTGGTGTTTGGCTGCCAGTGTGTGTGTAGTATCAGCAGCAAATTACTTTATGCCCCCACTGCCAGCCAGCAGTTAGTCCACACACACCACTAGCCAAACACCAATCCACACAGTCTGCTAACCAAACGCCAGCCACACATACCAAAATCCAGCCACCAGTCTACACTCTTCTCCAGCCAAACACCAGTTCACACACACTGCTAGCCACAAGCCAGCCACACTCACCGCCAGCCAGACCCCAGTCAACTCCCACCACCAGTCAAACACCAGTAAACACACTCCTTCCATACTCCTCTGTGAGCAAAAAGTTTACTCTTCTGACAAGGAAAGTCTTTTTTGGGTGTTGAAGGAATGTATTCAGGAAAGTGGTGATCTTTCTATACAGCCACATCCTCCACCACTCCATTCTAGGAACACTCACCTTCTCAACTGCAACAAGGCTGCCTACAGCAGACTACTGAAACTGTACAAAAGTCATCTGCAGAACAATCTTTGAAAACAACTTAAGCATTGAAGGATGCCAAATGAAACATATGAACAACCAACTTCTTGTACCTGATGCATGCCTTTTGAGCAGCACGGTATGGCCCAACCTTTGATTTAAACATCACATGTGCTTGCTGTAGTCTAAAATGCACACAGGTTTGCACACTTCTGCTACCTGACCACAGGTGAAGTGCTTTCATCGTGAATAGTTGTGAGCATGAGTACATTTCTTCTGTATGAAAATTTCAAAAGCAAGAAGTTTATTAATATGCAAGACATTGCTCTGTCCTAATTCAAGTTTTTAACACACAAGCTCTTAATGGTAACCTTTGTGTGAGAGAGGATTGTGCCACATGCCACTGTTCCTACTTTGAATAATTATTTAAATAATTGCACACCTGTGTCGAAATCGTGACCTTTATGAAATAAAGTCCTCGGGAAAGTTTCCACACATTTTTTTCACTGACACCAAAAGTGAAAGGGCAATCAGGCGGATCAATTGAGGAATCTCTGCCAGTGTACACCCTGAATACACATATCCAGTGGCATTTTCATACAACATATACAGCTTAATATCGTAGCTTGCTCTCTTGCTGGTAGTGTATTGTCTGAAAACCAAATTCTGCTTGAACAGGACCAGAGACTCATCCACTAATATCTCCTTCCCTGGAACATAGATCTCTGAAAATGGTCTACTAAATGGTCAAAGACAGGCTGAATCTTGAAGATACAGCCACAATCAGGGTGATCTCCTGGCATTGCTGTAGCAGGATCCACAAAATGTAGCATGTGCTGCAGAAGCAAATACCTATCTCGACTCATGGTTGCTGGAAATATAACAGTTGCCATCAAGAGACTAGTAGGCAAATATAGAGACAGTGATGGCTTACTCATCTGAAAGAAACAGTTAATTAGAGATTCCTTACCTTAGAATTACCCCTAGGTGTCAGACTGGATCTGGAAGGTTTTTACATCAGCAGTATCCCGGCGCGTTGGAAGGTGGCATCGGTTGATTCCTTGTTCATCATCGGTGTCGTGGTCGCTGGGATGACATCGCAGTAGCTACTTTGACGCCGCTCTCGTATTCTGGCGACTTTGTTGTTGTTTGAGTCCATCTACTCCTGGTGCACGAGGGATGCCCGGCTTTCAGGCTTGCGGTTCCTATAATCGACTCATGTGGGTGACGGATCCGCATTTGTGTGCCTCTACTTCCTGGAGCATGATCACGGCCCCAAGTCGTGC
This sequence comes from Lissotriton helveticus, assembly GCF_964261635.1. Lineage (NCBI taxonomy): Eukaryota > Metazoa > Chordata > Amphibia > Caudata > Salamandridae > Lissotriton > Lissotriton helveticus. The sequence goes on from NC_136068.1 coordinate 163,235,822, forward strand.
TCCGACTGCGGGACCATGGTCCCGAAGTCTTTGCGCTAGCGGTCCCCAAAGCTACTCGAGGCCCGGCATTTTGCTCCGCTTCGCTCCAGGTCCCGGTCGCATAGGCGGTGGAGGGACCGGTCACTGACCCAACACCATTCTTCCTCTAAGTCTTCACACTCTGGGTCAGTGGAAGAACAAAAAGTAGCCGAAGAAGCATCGATGCTCTTCGACTTCTCTCCGTCCATCGCCTGATGCGATGAGGGATGTGGGTGGTGCCCCTCCAGCGCTCCGCCTGCGGAGCCTACTGGGTCGACTCTGGGTTTCCCTCCCTTTCCGGGACCCGGTGGGACCCCTACCCAGCTTCGGAGTTTCTACAAAGTGATACATGCCTTCTTTGGGCAGCCTGACTCCACCCGCACACCTTCGGGCCCCGTAGACTCGGATTTGGGCTCTGGGCCATCGGCATTGGCGGCTTCGGCCTCGACGCTGCAGGGTACCTTGGATCCAGGTGTGGATCCGGATCAGCGCTGGTCGACCTTGTTACGCCTCCCCTGGCACTGATTCCACCGGCCTCACATCCGCCACCAGCATCGGCTGTGTTCCCAGCTGTTGTCGACCCCGCCCTCCACTTCGAGGTATACACAGAGTCGGACCTGATCTGACGCCGACAGGTACTTCTTTGCCCCTGTTCTACCCTGGCTCTTTGAGACCAGATTGGCAGCCAGATGAGGGCTGGGAGGGATCTGCGGACCCTTTAACAGACCAGTTAGTGTATGAGCAGGACTGGAGAGAGGAACTGGGGGAAGCCAGTAGTTTGAATACCTCACCAGACCTTGGCATGTTGTCTCCTCCTACCGTGGCTACGGAGGAGGGAGCGTCATACGCAGTGGTGTTGGGTAGGGCGGCCGAGGCTCTCTACCCCAATCTACCTACAGTGGCATTCAGGACTAACCTCCTGACAGAGGTGCTTCAACCAGCAGCGAGCTCTTCGGAGCCCCTCCTGCAGTTCAATGAAGCCCTCATGGACATACTTTTGGGCACCTGGTCCAGGTCCAACACAGGGACTCCTGTGGTTAGTATGATTGCCCGACGCTACTGCCCAGCCCCGGGCGACCCCACTTTCCTCTCCCAACGCCCCACCCCTGAGACCTTGGTAGTCCAAGCCTTCACGTCCAAGGGCACATTCCCCACTGCTCCCGCCAACAGGGAATTCAAAAAGCTGGATCATTTTGGGAAGAAGATATTTTCTTCCTCCAGCTTGGGACTGCGGTCGGTAAACACTGTATGTCTGTTGGGCTGCTACACCCCCTCTGTGTGGGACACGGTTGCGCAAGTGCTGCCTCAGTGCCCGGAGGATGCCTAGGCCATGCTCGCTTGAGTGGTTGCCGAAGAGAGAGACGCAGCAAAGTTTACCATCCGCTGTAGGCTGGATACCACCAACGCACTTGGCAGGATGATTTCCCCATCAGTAGCCCTTCGCTTGGTTGTGTTCAACTGGTTTTTCCGGGGTTGTCCAATCCACACTTATGGACATGCATTTTTGATTGCCTTCGCCTTTCCGGCGACAAGGCAGACAACACGCTAGAGCACTTCAAGGACTTACGTCTATGGCCAGGTCCTTGGTCCTCTCCACCACCTGCCCTGAGCAGTCTGCCTTTTGCCCCTTTTGTGGCTACGGAAGGGGTGCCCCCCGGTGTCCCACCCACAGCCAGGGACGTCGGAACTATTGCCGTGGTTCTGGAGGCCAGCGGATGGGCCAGTCCACGACAGCCCCCCCTGGAGCAGCCCTCAAACCCTCCTAGTCCGGCCTTTCAGGGCCACCAAACGCCAGTTGGTGGCAGGATCCGCCATCACCTCCTCCACTGGCACACCATCACGTCGGACAGGTTGGGTTTTAAATATAGTCTGAATGGGCTACTCCCTTCCCTTCGTGACTACCCCTCCATTCAATCCACCTCAGTACCATCACATGTCGGAGGATCACTTGCCCAATCTCCAACAGGAAGTTTTGTCACTCTTGGTCAAGGAAGCCATCAAGCATGTTCCTGCCCCAGAAGTAGGTTGTGGTTGCTTTTCCCACTACTTTCTGCTGCCCAGGAAAGACAAAGGCCTGCGTCCTATCTTGAATCTCAGGAATGTCAACTGCTCCCTCCGGATGGAGAAGTTCAAAATGTTGACGCTCGCTCAGGTCTTGTCTGCCCTCGACCCTGGAGACTAGTGTTGGACTTGCAGGACGCCTATTTCCACATCCCCATCCTGCCGGTCCACAGGCGTTACCTACAGTTCACAGCAGGCCACGAGCATTTTCAGTTTATCGTGCTCCCTTTTGGCTTTAACCAGCGCCCCTCGGGTGTTCACGAAAATTATGGTGATGGTCGCAGCTCATCCGTGCACATCAGGGGTTCCAATCTTTCCCTATCTCGCCCCAGGCTGTCGTCTCCCACCTCCAGACTACGCCCGACCTTCTGCATTCGCTGGGGTTCTCCTTTTCATCGGAGCGGTTCTAGACATGATGCATTTTCGGGTTTATCCTCCCGAACAGCAAGTCCAGGATATTTGGGTTATGATTACGATCTTTCAGCCTCTATCCTTGGTTTCGGTCGGGATGACCCTGAGGCTGCTGGGTCTGATGGCCTCCTGCATCCTGCTGGTGGATCATGCCAGATGGCATATGCGGGATCTGCAGTGGGACCTGAAATTCCAGTGGGCTCATCATCAAGGGAATCTGTCCGATTGCATCCAGATCTTGGAGGACACTGCACACCAATTTCAGTGGTGGCTTACGAACCAGGATCGGGTCGAAGGCAGATCCCTCTTTCCTACTCGACCAGAGTTCACAGTGATGACTGATGCATCACTTCTGGGATGGGGCGGTCACATGGGGGAGACGGAGATCAGAGGCCTCTCGTCTCTGGCGGAGTCCAGGCTCCACATCAACCTTCTGGAGCTTCAGGAAATTCATCTTGCACTCAAGGCATTCCTTCCCTCTGTCTGGGGAAGGGTAGTGAAGGTGTTCACAGACAACACCACCGCCATGTGGTACTGCAACAAACAAGGCGGGTGGGGTCATGGACCCTATGTCAAGAGGCCCTCCGCCTCTGGACATGGCTGGAACAGCGGGTCATAACACTGGTGGTTCAACACCTGGCAGGTTCTCTGAACACCAGGGTAGACAAACTCAGCCGCAGGTGCATAATGGATCATGAATGGCGTCTTCATATGGGGTGTTGCGAGCGAGCCGATGAGGATGGACGTGTGAGCCTGAAGCTCCGCGCCGACCTCAATATTTATTCTGGGCTGACAGCCACTGAAAAGTCCCTGGAGCCGGATGATGGAGCTGGGTGAACTGGGGAACCGCGTACAGGGCTACGGGCGAAAATCCTGCCATCGCTGACTGCAGGCAACTGGGAAAATATGAAGGAGAAGTGGAAGCCTGTTCCAGAGTTCCCCAAGATACGACCCACAAGAGCTCTCTGAGGCCCGTCAGACTACCGGAGATCAATGCGGGAGGGAGCCCCAGAGGTTGGCGGACTACAGCGGACCGTGAGTGTGGCGCCAGGTGAGATTTTGGAGCGGCTCCTTGGGAAGGCGCTGAGCGGGAGCTACAAGCTGTGAGGACTGGGAGGGTCCACCCACTGGGGCTGTAATGCAAGTAAGAGGTAGACAACGGCATTGGGGCAGAGAGGGGGCTGAGGGGCCCATGTCGCCAGCTGATGCGAGGAGGCTTGCGGAGAAAACGGAGGGTTGACCTGGGACCGGCGACACTGTGAGACTGCTGAGCCGAAGAACTAAGGGATCTGCCATTTTGTAGGCTTTCCCGAGGTTTGAGACAGGACCCGGGAAGAAGTGCACCCCGGTGCGGGGGGCCCGATCACAGAAGCCCTGTACCTGGTATCCAAATGTGAGCTCGCTTGAGGCTGATGAAATCCGGGGCGCGACGCGACTATGGGTCGCGCCAGATCAAGCGCGGAGGCAGTTTGAAGGAGTGAAGGTGGCACCGGTTACTGGAGTGGTTACCGGAGGGAACGGGGGCCAACTAGCGGAGTGTGAATTGGTGAGACGCCTACCATATCTGCGCAACACAACGCCCCAAGACTCAATCAATCATGCCATTTGTATAGCGCACTACTCACCCGGGAGGGTCTCAAGGCGCTTGGGGGGAGGGGTATGCTACTGCTTGAACAGCCAGGTCTTGAGTTGTTTCCCGAAGGCGAGATGGTCCTGGGTCAGCCGAAGGTGGATGGGGAGGGAGTTCCAAGTCTTGGCAGCCAGGTAAGAGAAGGATCTTCCTCCGGCGGTGGCTCTTCGGATGCGTGGTACGGCTGCGAGGTTGGTGGACCGTAGCTGGCGGGTGGGCGTGTAGAAGGTCAGGCGGTCGTTGAGGTACTTGGGGCCCAGGTCGTGGAGAGACTTGTGTGCGTGGGTGAGGAGCCGGAACGTGATCCTCTTGTCGACGGGGAGCCAGTGCAGGTTCCTCAGGTGGCTGGAGATGTGGCTGCGTCGGGGGACATCCAGGATGAGTCGGGCGGAGGCCTTCTGGATGCGCTGGAGTCTTTTCTGTAGCTTGGCTGTGGTTCCGGCGTAGAGGGCGTTTCCGTAGTCCAGTCGGCTGGTGACGAGTGCCTGGGTGACAGTCTTCCTGGTCTCGGTCGGGATCCAGCGGAAGATCTTGCGAAGCATACGCAGGGTGTTGAAGCACGATGAGGAGACGGCGTTGACTTGTCTGGTCATCGAGAGGGAGGGGTCCAGGATGAAGCGCAGGTTGCGTGCGTGGTCGGTTGGCTTGGGTGCGGTGCCCAGGGCTGGGGGCCACCAGGAGTCGTCCCAGGCGGAGAGCGAAGATCCCAGGATGAGGACTTCCGTCTTGTCCGAGTTCAGTTTCAGGCGGCTGTCCTTCATCCACTCGGCGACGTCTTTCATCCCTTCGTGTAGGCAGGTTCTGGCGGTGTCGGGGTCTCTGGTGAGGGAGAGGATCAGCTGGGTGTCGTCGGCGTAAGAGATGATGTTGAGGTTGTGCTGGCGTGCGATGGCTGTGAGAGGTTTCATGTAGATGTTGAAGAGGGTGGGGCTGAGTGAAGATCCTTGCGGGACGCCGCAGATGACTTCGGTGGCCTCGGAGCGAAACGGGGGGAGGCGACTCTTTGTGTTCTTCCGGCGAGGAACGAGATGATCCACTCCAGTGCCTTCTCTTGGATACCGATGTTGCTGAGGCGCTGGACTAGGGTGCGGTGGCAGACCGTGTCGAACGCAGCGGAGAGGTCCAGGAGGATGAGGGCCACTGTTTCCCCCTTGTCGAGCAGGGTCCGGATGTCGTCGGTGGCTGCGATGAGGGCGGTCTCGGTGCTGTGGTTGGCTCTGAAGCCGGACTGCGAGGGGTCGAGGGATACGTTCGTCTCGAGGAAGGCGGTCAGCTGTCTGTTGACGATCTTCTCGATGACTTTAGCAGGAAAAGGGAGGAGCGAGATGGGGCGGAAGTTTTTGAGATCGGTGGGGTCCGCTGGTGGTTTCTTCAGGAGGGCGCTGATCTCGGCGGGCTTCCAGCTCTCCGGGAAGGTGGCGGTGTTGAAGGAGGCGTTGATGATGTTCCGGAGTTGGGGTGCGATGGTGTAGTCGGCCTTGTTGAAGACGTGGTGTGAGCAGGGGTCGGTCGGTGATCCGGAGTGGATGGTGTTCATCGTGCGGGCTGTGTCTTCGGTGATCACCGTGGTCCAGGTGCGAAGGGTGGCGGTGGGGGGCGTTGGTTCGACAGTTGGGTGCGTGGGTAGGGCGCCGAAGCTGTTGTGGATGTCGGCGATCTTGCGGTGGAAGAACGAGGCGAGGGAGTCGCAGAGGTCTTGTGACGGAGTGATGTCGTTGGTGCCGGTGCTGGGGTTGGAGAACTCCTTGACGATAGTGAAGAGCTCTTTGCTGTCGTGGGCGTTGTTGTCCAGTCGTTCCTTCAGGGATTTCTTCTTGGTGGTGCGGATGAGCTGGTGGTGCTTGCGGGTAGCGTGTTTGAGGGCGGTCATGTTGTCGGTGGTCCGGTGGAGGAGCCAGGCTTTCTCGAGGGTGCGGCAGGTCTTCTTGGAGTCCTTGAGGTCGTCGGTGAACCAGGATGCCTTCTTGCTTCTGGGTCTGCTGGGAGGGTTCTTTAGTGGCGCGAGGTCGTTGCGTAGGCGGTCAGCCACTGTGTGAAGTTGCGGGCTGCTTCGTTGGGGTCCGTTGTGTTGGCGGGTGGGCTCTGGCTGAGGGAGGTGAGGGAGGTGGTGAGCTGGTCTGCGGTGATCTTGCTCCAATTCCTGTGAGGTACCTGTTGCGGGTGGTGGTGGGTTGTGGATCTTTTGAAGCTGAAGTGGACGCAGCTGTGGTCGGTCCAGTGGAGTCCGGTGGCGTGGCTGAAGGTGATGTACTTGCTGGAAGAGAAGAAGGGATCAAGTGTGTGGCCGGCGTAGTGGGTGGGGGTGTTGACCAGTTGCTTGAGTCCGAGGTTGGCGAGGTTTTCCAGCAGGGCGTTGGTGTTGCGGTCCTTGTTGTTCTCCAGGCGGAAGTTGAGGTCCCCGAGGAGGATGTAGTCGGTGGAGGGGAGGGCGTGCGGGCTGATGAAGTCTGTGATGTCTTCGCTGAATTGTGTGCGTGGTCCCGGGGGTCTGTAGACGAGGATGCCTCTGAGGGTCGTCTTAGGGTCGGTGTGAATCTGGAAGTGGAGATGTTCGGCTGCGGCGAAGGAGTCGTTGGCGTCGGTCGTGATGCGGATGGTGTTCCTGTGGACGATGGCGATGCCACCTCCGGTCTGGTTGATGCGGTCCCTCCTGATGATCTTGTACCCGTCCGGGATGGCGATGGCGATGTCGGGTGCAGAGGAGGCGTTCATCCAGGTTTCCGTGAGGAAGGCGACGTCCGGTGATGTAGCGTCGAGGAGGTTCCAGAGTTCCACGGCGTGTCTGTTGACGGAGCGGGTGTTGATCAGGATGCACTTGAGGTGGTTGCTGCTGGTGTTTGTCTTGGCGGGTGCGGGGCAGGTTCGGAGGCAGGTGAACTTGCAGGTGCAGCAGGTGAAGGGTCCATGGGTGCGTCTCGGGGTGGCTCGGCAGCAGGCGTGGGTCTGGCCGGCATTGAGTGAAGACTAAATGGGAACTGGGGCACCCAGGGGAGAACTGCCATTTTGGCTTTGTCTGTGGCAGGCGGCCATCGCTCCGGGAAGTGTGTAACCGAGCATGCACAGTGGAGGTGTAGTGTAGTTCCTATTATCCCAATAGGCTCTGCGCATTGGAATAATACCTTCAATAGCATAGGCCTAGACCAGACGTTAACTAGGTCTACTACTGTCGATATTAGACTTAAAGTTTTGGGTTTGCCAGCTAGCTCAGAGTTCACTAGAAACTTTCTAGAATAGGCAAGGAGGAGTTGAACGTCCCTGGATAGACAAGAAGGGATTTAGTTTCTGACAACCATAGAACATGACAACTTTGCTCTCCCCTAATCAAGAGTGTACCTCGAGAGTCGTGTGAACAAAAGGCAATTTATTTTACTCAGTCAGTACGTGCATTCTTAGTCTCATCAGATTGTAGAGAAAAGGAAGAGACGGGCGTGTTCAATAAAAGATGTTATTTATTGATCAGTCTCTTTTCTCATACAAGAGAAATGGATCGATATTATTGCAATACTTATGGTTAAGTAAAGTGCATACATTAAAAGCAGAAGTATAAAATAATACTGTAAAAACATTGATATGGTTTCTAAGCCATATGAAGGTTTAAAATGAATAAGATATATTACATACACATATACATTTGACTAATCGTACTCAACTGGTGTTTCTAACTACGCCTACCCCGTGTACCTGACCTAAGTCTAATGCGTGGGCGGGAATAGAAAGTTACAGTTTAAGTTAAGTTTGTTTTGCCAAGTGACTGACTAAAGAATTCTCTGTGAGGGGTTATTCAGTTCTGTACCTGGAATCTAGGATGGATGAGGGATGGTATCTCTCGTCTCTGGCCTCGATATTCCAGGCTGCCTGCGAGGGCTACCCGGAAGCGCCGGAGCTGGATTTCTCGGCAGGAGAAAAGCAGCGTCTCGTTCTCAGCGCGTCAGGAATGCGGGGCTGCGCCAGCGGGGTCTGCTCTGCTCTGGGCTTCGGCAAGTCTGGCTGCTCCGATCTCGTCACCACCGCGTGTGTTTGCATAGGGCAATATCGGTAATATTTATACCTTTAAGGTGCCGAGATTGACGTAAGGATGGACATAGATACGTCAATAAGGATGTCATACGACCAGGTCGTTAGCACATTCTGTTGCTGAAGTTCTCGGTGAAATCAAAACAATGGCCGCAGGGTTTTTCCCAGGTTGTCATAGGTTTGATTTGTTTTGAGAACTCCGTAAGCCTTATCAGCGGCTGGAGAAATATCGCTTGTCTAATTAGATGGCAAGCGTTATGACCTAATCAGATAACACGTTCCTGTGCCGTAGTGTGGCTTTATCAGATAACGGTTCCTGCATCATGGGGGTTTTCTGCCTCATGCTGCTAGTTAACTTGTTAGTTTGTTAACCAGAATAGGGTCAGGAATAGGGGGATCGATACAGAACCTATAGGAATACATCACACCCACTCCACGCTAACTATGGACATATTTACTAATCTATGCATAGTAAAACATACTGTAGAGTATCGTGTATACCTTACCACCCCAAAATACATAAATGCATTTTGAAATTATCAAATATACGGGGAAAAAAAGCATTTACATGTATTGTATGCACTCAAGCTGTGAAATAATGCTAAAGTAATCACGCATTTGTATACATTATTGCTAAATGGTATATGAGAATTTACACATGAAATTGCTCTTAATACAGAAAAAAAGTTCGAGACCATTCCATCACAGAATAAAATAATTATGAACATACCAGCGGGCAGCTAATGTCCATAAGCTATCTAAAATTAGAAATTTTAGTTCTCTAAGAATAGTTCTTACTTTAAGCAGAAGATAGTGTCCCGAAAAATATGCAAAAATATTTTGGGGCTGCTGAAAAAATTGCTGTCCGTGAACTGGAGGGAAAAATGTTCATGGTATTTTGCTTTTCTAGTTGAAGGCCAAATTCAGGGAACGCCGTGTACGAGCTTGCTCAAAAGTCTCTATTTCTGCTCTGGGGAGAACATCATATCATTTAGACTCTCGAAAAAGTTGTCAACAGCTTCCTGGGAGAGTTCCACTAACTCGGAAATAGGTGTAACCATGCATTCGTGCGCATGATTTTCTCCATTGACATTCTGATTTGGATTGCTGACAGAAGGTCGTACCTGATCGATGCTGCTTTCATCTTGAACTTCACTACCCCTTAATCGTAGTGGTGAAGCTTCCACGAATGCCGTCATCAGGATTGGTAGCCGTTGAGGGCAGCACAAAGCATGAGCCTTTGTTGGACTCAACAATGTTTCTGCATCCATTGGCGTATCCGATTGTAGCGTCAGACAGGTGTCTAACACGCATTCTTCTCCGCATAGCAGGCACCTTAATACAGGTAAAACACATCGATGCCACATTGGTCGAAATGAAAGAAACCAAGTCATGTTCAGGTCTCTAAGCCGGGATAGTCCCAGGATTTTTTATATCCGGTCCCGGTATCCAATGGCTAGGATTGTTTCTTCCCTTGTCGCAGGTGTTTTGTCTGTGACATGGTTTGCCATAACGAAATATAAGGACTAGGAATAGGATTCCTGCAATTAGTCCCAAAATGAGGGGAAGTCCGCCAAAAATCGAATGGACGAAATCTGGAAAAATACCCAGTATGGCTTTGAATGGTGTTAATGCCATCGAAAATACTGTCTTAAATACTTTTGAGACTCCACTGGTATCAGAAATATTTAGGATTTCATTCAGGATTTCTGCAAAATGTATGGGGGAATTAGTCGATAACAATGAATGTATCTCTGCAGTCGTCCTTGCGACTAGGAGATCATACGTTTCTTTTGATGACGTGAGCCTTGTCGGCGTCTGAAGAAGCACTGTTTTCATTCTGCTTAAAGTATCTATTCGAATAGAAGTAATTTTCAAGTTGGGCCATGCCCTTGCCTCCCTGTCTGGAAAGGAGCTGGGGAACAATAAGCGTCCACAGCACTTGACCTTCGCAGTCGTAGTTACGAGATAAGGAGTCCCGGGCATAAGACTACAGCATCTGCGGTCCACAATTAGAATGTAACTCCCATTATAGAGTCTTTGAAAGAATGGTTCTATCTCTGTAGCAGGTGTGCCTAGCTGGTGACATGAAAGGTTATTTGAGTTCCCTTCACAGGCTCCATGCAAACTAATTCCGTTACACAGAAGTGTACCGCTTAGTGACATCGCACAATTATTGCCACTAAGAAACACTTTCTGTCCTTTATTACTGACACATGCATGTGAATAGGGCAGGTTCCATGTTGTTTTAATGTACCCTTTTCCCAATTTTTCGTACATGCCAGCCTGTATATATTTTTGGCAGTATTCAAACCTGAAGGTTGATATTGGAATATTAATTATCCCATGTATTATCCATTCACTGACAGGTCGTTCTGACATTGTCACTGGTAATCTTTCGAGTTTCTCAATGCTCAGGATTGTATAATCAGCACCCTTCTGGGCCATACTGATTTGTTTATCAGTAAGGTTAAAGATATTGAAAAGTGACGTTGTGTTGATTAAACGCCAAGGCACATAGCCTGAACGCAGATTTTGTAACGTCCAGCCAAGCTGTACAATAGAACGCAATTGAGACTGACCGTGTTGTAACAACAGTAAGTCTTGCGATATTATGTCGATTGCTGAAGACACAATGCTGTCCAGAGAAAAAATTCTGGAGGACAGAGTCATTAACCCATTGTCCACTACAGAAAGTGATTTTTTCCAAATTAATACGGTCAATTTCCCGTATCCTTTCTGCTGTCTCAATTTGAGTCACCTTCCAGGCCTCGTTGTATGCTGCATATACAGAGGCTGCTATGAAACGTTTCTGACGCTGTTTGCGCGGTCCCATAATGAAATCACGCAAGTCAGCACCATCAGTAAGTAAAGTTAGGTGTTGCTTAATTTCTGCCAGTGTGGAAGTTTGTAGCCATTGAAGGCATAATTTGCCCACACTGTAGGTGGTTATTATCCCTGGGTGATGTCTTTGGGGATATCTAGGGTCTGGCCTGGTCATTTTGAACCCCTGTGTTTTGTTCAGGAATCTGTCTTGACAGTTATTAGTATCTGTGGGCCAGATCAACCACTGTTTCCAATCTGGATGTGTTCTGTTTTGGTTTAATACATAGTTTATGTCTATCTCCTCATCTGTAGAGCTATTGCTGTTCATTGTTGGTTTTGGAATAGACGGTTTATTTAAGTCTTTGATTTTGGCTAAGCCAAGACAGGTAGTTTGTTGAACAGTGTCATTTAAAAATATAATTTGTTCTGGGATCATGCAGGCTCTAAACAAAGATTCTATACCCTGTACTTGCCATTCTTTTGTGCCCCAAACACTTTTTCAATTCAACATTTTTGTCCCAATAATCAAAACCAAAAGTATTCATTTGTTCAAAGAATGAGTCTGAATATATCAATTTTGTGTTGGTTATCATGGTCTTTGTCCCTGTCTTATTTGACAATTTGAAATAAAATGTTTCAGCATTACTTATGTTAAAACCTGAAAAGTATGAATATTTGTCATAAACGGTTCTTGAGCTTCCTTTTGGAGGGGTTGCACAATGTTCCCATTGATTATAATTTAAAACATTTCTAGGTTGTGCAGATCTATGTAAAAAATGGTTACCATAGTGGTTGTAGCAATACATACTATCATAATTTGTAGAACCCTGCAAATAATCATGTTTGGTAAATTTAGCAGACATCACTAAGTCAGACATCATATTGTTTATACTTTCAAAGTCCCAATCATCAGCAAATGTGCTTGGTTTTACGAAGTCACTCAATGAGATTTTAATTTGGTGTGGATATTTCAGGATTTCAACCGGACCATAGATTTCGTAGTCAGTGTTGTCCCATGCTACCCCACCCGGTATAGGATTGGCTGTGAAGTTGACTGAAGAAAGTTCTCTTTTCTTGACGTGTGAAGATGTGTGTGGTTTGAGGATCAAGTTGATTTTCTGACTTGCTGTGTCCATTTTAGCATATTTTCCCTCAATGAAGCGTCCCAAAGTTAGTATCATGATGAGCCAAAGTATGAGGATAAATGCACCAAAACCCACCCAAAATTCAATCCATGGAGAAATCAGATATGTTTCTTTCAGTTGTTTCAAAAGTTCTTTAGCTTTATCTTTAAAGGTTTTTGATGATGGCTGTGTTTTTGATTCAGTGAAGCCTTCGGAGGAATCATCGAAGTTTATGAAGTAGCCGGATGCAGTTCTGTCAATTGTTCCAATTGCTTCAGGATTACTGTTACTTGCATAGTCGTTTGTTACTTCATTATAGGTTGGTGTGTCTCTGCTAAATGTTTTTATTTGGGTGTTCAGAGGTCTAAGTTCCATTGCATTGTTGCATAGTCCTTGTCGTTCTTCTGTAGGCGTTTCGAATGTGATTAGCCTCTTTGTTAGGACCTCTGTACTGGTAGCGAACCTTGGTGTTCTGCTACTTATGGGGAGTCCACTTGGCCTACTATTTGTTATCGGCCACATGATTGTGGTTTTACCAGGTCGATGGATACAACTCGGTTCTCTTTTTTACCAGCAAGCGGCGGTAGTACTACTGATCTTGTCCCGTTGACAGACAAGACAGGAACTGCTTTTCTGTAAGAAGGCCCAAATTCCTTCTTTACCGCGAACTTTTCTCTGACTAGATCCCCGACTTTTGGAATCCAGACAGGTCTTGCTGGGACAGGTGGTGGTTCTTCAGTGGTTGTTGGCTGCTGTTTCAACTTTATGTTGCTCAGGTCTTTTCTTGTTCCGTTTAAGTCCTGTAAAATAGCCAAACGATCTTTGATATCAAAGCTTTTTTCCTTTACCACTGAAGTCTGACTGTCAAGGTCAGAGATTAACATCCTAGTTCCAAATAATAATTCGTACGGACTGAATCCCTTCAGAGAATTTCTTGGCAGGTTATTTAGACTACGTTGGACACTTATTAGATGTTTGACCCACCCAGCTCCCGAACCTAATACCTTTGCCGTTATAGATTGCTTTATGTCACGGTTTTTTCTTTCAACAATTCCGTTCCCCTCAGGGTGAAATGGACAAGAGTACCGCAATGTCACGCCCATGCTGACCATGGCCTCCTTATAAGCTCTAGAGCTAAAAGCAGGACCATGGTCCGAATGCAGCATGCCAATTGCGTATGTGCCGATAAAGACTCGCAAATCTTTTATAACAGTTCTGGCGTCAGCCGTTCGCTGGGGCCACATCCATATGAATCTCGTACATGAGTCCACTGCAACCAAGATATATTTATAGTTACCATCCCTTTGTAAGGGACCACAGTGGTATAGGTAAACACAGGCTAATGGTTTATCCGAGATTAGAAGGGGCGTCTGCGCTGGGCGTCTCACCGTTGATACTTTCATTCTTTGACATATTTCACATTCTAAAACATAATTCCTTGTTTGTCTTCTCATTTGTGGCCACCAGTATCTCTGTTTTAATAATGATACTGTGGCTGAGACGCCAGCATGTATAGAAGCAAGCCCTTCGTGTGCCGCTATTATCAGTCCTAACCTATGTTCCATGTTTGGAATTGCCCTATCCCCCACTCCAGGGATTCGAGCAAAAGGAACATTGTTTGCATCAGTTATGTATGAGTATTTTACTGGAAAGCCTTTCGGGAGTGTTTCTATCGAATCCTTTTCTGTAGCGCTGACAGCCTGTAATATTTCGCTGTCTATTTTTGTTTTTGACCGTGTGATGGCAGCTACGGAAGCCGTTTGCACAGCTGCCTTCGCGGCCTCATCAGCCAATGAATTCCCTGCAACGTGAACGCCATCACGTTGATGACTCAGCGTATGTATCACGTGAGTCTTTGGTAGTTCTTTCTGTAAAAGAACTATTTGTTCCCAGAGCATTTTATGCTTGATTGTGCCACCTTTCGCATCCTTGAAACCATTCTGAAGCCAGATCTGCAAGTATTCATTGTAAGATTGAACGCAATAATACGAATCGCACACTATGAGTGTGAGGAATTCTCGATCGGTATTTTCAAGCGCCATCTTGAACGCCAGTAGTTCAGCTCGCTGAGCTGTACAATCTCCTAGAGATTGTGTTTTAGTGATAGCTGGTTTAAATTTCCCTTCGTGCCAGCGACCTTTAACGATCGCGCACGCAGCACTGTAGGCTTGTTTACCCCCTACTGCGGGTTGTGCTGATCCGTCTGTGTATATTATACAGCCGTAATGTTCTAGAGGCAGAATTTCGGTCGGCGGAGGACATTCAAATTCATATTGGAGAAATTCTTGTGTTTTTAAGTTAGGATCAAATTCGTATGCCACGTCTGTTGCAGCAAGAGAATTAGCCCATTGTATCCATCTCGGATGGAGCGCTTTAGCATTTGGAATGCTTGCCTTTGTTACCGCCTCTAGGGCTGGTATCGGTGTCACGATTATTATTCGTTTACCTTGTGCCAGGGCTCGTTCTTTTGCTATAGCTGTCTGTGTTGCAGTTAGAATTTTTTCCGTTGGGCTGAATTTCATTTCAGCCTTAGTGTACAAGTGTGATTTGAATGCAATTGGTACCTTTTCTCCCTCATTAGAGGTCAGGTATGTGAATCCGCATCTTCCTTGGATGACTCGGCTTACCTGCTTTCTGTGAGGAGCCAGACTCGTGCTGTGTGTTTTCTGCCATCTCCTGCAACTGACCCCTCACCCCTGCAACTGTTCGCGACACCCGCTCCGCGGGTGCCGCTCATCGTTCCTTTTGCCTCGTCCTCCCTGGTGTGAGCGGATCCACAGTCCGTGGTGAGTAACGCGCTCCCAGGTAGAGGATTTAATCTACAGACTGTGCGTGGAGCCTACCGGGGGACTGCGAGGTCCAGCAGCCTCAGCGGCACACAGCTGCTGCCTCTTCCCCCGGCGGCCACGCCCCCAGCCTTCGCTTTAACATCGCCTGGTTTCCCTGGTCAACTGGCGCTTTCTGGGCTTACCTGCTTTCTGTGAGGAGCCAGACTCGTGCTGTGTGTTTTCTGCCATCTCCTGCAACTGTTCGCGACACCCGCTCCGCGGGTGCCGCTCATCGTTCCTTTTGCCTCGTCCTCCCTGGTGTGAGCGGATCCACAGTCCGTGGTGAGTAACGCGCTCCCAGGTAGAGGATTTAATCTACAGACTGTGCGTGGAGCCTACCGGGGGACTGCGAGGTCCAGCAGCCTCAGCGGCACACAGCTGCTGCCTCTTCCCCCGGCGGCCACGCCCCCAACCTTCGCCTTCATTACTGGCTTCAGTTCTACCGCGACGCGGGACGCGCGCGGGGCGACGACCGGGGCGAAGACCGGGCAAAGAGCGGGCCGTTTAAGGCCGTTCAAGGACGGCAGAGGACGGCCCTGGCCCAGAACTCTTGTGTCTTCACCCTTGATAATCATAATCGTCTAAAATGTCGACCATACGTAGCAGAACTCGAAGTTGCGCGAAAAAAGCTACGGCGGTAGCTCAGGTGACAGGACCTATTGATCTTTTTATTTCACGCGTGCACGAGACAATTGACCAAAGTATTGTATTATTGGAAAAAAGAGTCTCTATGGACCTTGCTAATGCTAGGCGCTCATCCTTGGGCCCTTTGGCAAAGGTTAAATCCCCTGCTATGCAGACTCTGAATAATTGCTCCTTACCTATAACCATGCCTACCAACAGTGTTCCGACTGTACCGAATACTGTTGATTTATCGGTTGCCCAATCAGACTCGGATCCATCTTTCGAAGACCTGGAGGGTACACCAGATCTAGAATCATGTCAGTCGCCTGATAAAGAGGAGCCGAGTCTGAGTGGGTCTAATGATGTGGAAACAGCCCCTGTACCCATTGTTCCCCGGAGAAGGGCTCCTAACCCCCCTAAGGTTACATCGAAGGGCAAAAGTAAAGCAAAAGCACCGGTTAGGAATCACAATTTGATTTCCCCTACACCACAAATGATATCAGGTATCCCGTGCTGGGTGCAAAATATGGTTACAGATTTAAAACTAGATCTTGAAGCCACTTTAGCAGCACAAATCAAACCTTTAATTTCTAAAGTGGACAGGCTTACTTCGTTAATACACTCCAAATGGCCACAAAAAAAGCAAGGACAAGGGCATGTTCAATTGCAAGGGACTACAGATTTAGTCTCTGAATGCTTAACGAGCATCCAGTCCCCTAAAGACGCTTTAAATAAGGTCCAAGGTAGCGTAGCCCTTGGGAACTCTGTATCTCTTGAGTCGCAAACAGCGAACAACTCTGTTCAACCAATAACTGTACCGATTCCAAAGGGGAATGTCCCTGTACAGGCGATTCAACACTCTGTTGTTGCTAATATTGCCACCACATCTATTCAAGCTAAAGAAGTAGCAGGGAAACCCAATTCAACCACCGCACCTCTTTCTATAAATAAACCTGAAGGGCCTAAACCGAAGCAGGCACGTTTCAGGTCCATCAATCTACCACCAGAGGTTTCTCCTTTTGTTGTTGTGTTGACAGCAGTTCCCCCATTGAAAGAGGGAGTAAAAGAAACGTTTACTGAGCTTAGAAACAAATGTGCTCAATGGCTCCATCTACATAAACCCCTACCTAATAGCATGAACGGCGAAATTCTTACCGTCCGGAGAGGGGATTGGGTGGGCAGAAGTAAGAAATCAATAGTAGGGGACGTAATAACTGTCAATTTTAGGGATGTAGGGGCAGCTAGTTATGTATGTAATGCACCCAATAGTGGTCCTGCGACTCAAATTAAACCACTTCCTCTGTCACATTTTTTATCAAAACCCGCACGACCTAACCCCCCCTGTCCCACTTTTCAAAGTAACAGTGGACCAGGGTTTTTTCCACAGCAAGCCGTTAAACCTTGGCTGCAACCACCTTATCCGCCCCCTCCTCTTCCATATTATGTTAATTTACAGCAGCAGTTATCAAATGCCTCACCTTTTCCTATGCAGCAAGCTAAAGTACATTGGCAACACCCTTTTCATCTTCCACCACCTTTGCACCAGCCTGCTTATCAATGGCAGCAATCTTTCCAGCCACCGCAATTAGACAAACATCCGTGGCAACAACTGTGGCAGGACCCGCCCCACTCCCAAAACCCAATGTCTTCACAATTCGCCCACCCAAACAGATATGCCGTGCTAGATGAGGTAGACTGACTTAGCCCTCTAGATGCACTGGACCTAAACATTCCTAAGCCCTTTCTTGATATGGAGCGTTCTTCTTCTTCCTCTGCCACACCCCTTGCTGTACCTCACGAATTCACTACATCGGCACTACCAATACTTCCCCAGTACATAGGTAATCAGGGTAGCTCTGATATATGTATAACTACTACTAGTCCGAGCCTGAGTCCAGTTACCATCATTCGGGAAGAGGGTCCTGCCTTTTTACCACCAGCAAATCAGTCGGAGATATCTGTTGGTGGTAATCCTGGTAAACCAGCAGGAATTTCTCTTATTTCTTGGAACATCGCTGGTCTTACCGGCAAATTAGGTACACCCTTTTGGACCAGTTTTTTGGGTGAGGGTTTTGATTTAATCCTACTTCAGGAAACTTGGTGTCCAGACCCCATTAACATCGAAGGGTATGTATCCTTCTGCCTTAGAGCAACTAAATCTAGCTCGGGTAGGGCTAAGGGGGGCCTTTTATTGTTAATGTCAACCAAGCTGTGTGAATGTACGGTTAAATACAGTACAACCGTGGGGACATACAGCCAAGTTATTAGGGTGGAGTGCAGGAAGAACATTGATTTAGTTATTGTTAATTTCTATAATAATATTTTTGATGCTACTAGGGGGGATATTTTACTGCCTCTAGAAAGGGAAATCAATAAGGCTCTTGATATCTCGAAAAGAAAGGCTGAGGTGGTTTGGGCTGGTGATTTTAACTTGCAGCCCTGCCATTTGTCCAATGGGAATAACTGTGGTTTCGATGCAGCATTAAATAGCCATTGGGGAGATCAGGGGGGGAGGGAGGACTCTCCCCACTTTCAACACTGCAGTTATGGTTCCACTTTAAATAATATGCTAGTCATGCTAGATCTGACCCTGTTAAATTGCAATGTTAATAATCAGGCAATTATATGCCCTACATTTACAGGCAGGGGTGCAGGTTCATTTATTGATCATATTTTGATGTCCAGCAGTGGAGCCTACACGGATTTGTATGTGAATGAAGAAAGTCTTAGTGACCACAATAGCCTACGTGTCACCCTCTTGGGGCATGGTACTTCATTAGTTCCAGGTGGTAAATGTACAACTGATATAGTGCCTGTTAGACCAAAGGGCCTGAGGGTTAAATGGACTGGTTTAAACTCCAAAACCAAGCAGAAGGAGGTCGTTATGCTTTGCAAGAACCAAATTAGTTATTGCTTGGATGATGACAGTGATTCTAGCTGCTTAACAGATAATTTTGTATCTATGAATAGCTGTATTGATGGTATTTTTACTAAGACCCCGTCAGCCAATAGTGGTCCAAAACAGGGGTGGTTTGATAAGACATGTATAGTCGCCCTCCGTGACCTAAAGAATGCGCTAGGCACTAAACCACGTGTTAAAACGGACATACAATATCTCAGGGCCTGTTATAAAACAGCTATTAATAAAAGGAAAAGGGTTCTGCAGTCTGAGGCGTGGGATAAGTTGAGGGAGGCGGCTGAGACCAAAAATAGTAAACTCTATTGGGAAACAATTAACAGTCCGTTTCTCAATAAAGAAAATGTCCCAGAACTGACCTCATACGTGGCATGTAGCGATTGGGTTAACCATTTTTCTAAAATATTTAATCCAGACAGGTCAACCTCTGAGTTATCACCACCAGTTATAAACCCATGGTTGCCCCTTCCGATGGCTATAACACTAGAAGAATGTCAGGAAGCTATCTCTTTAAGTAAAGGAGGAAAGGCCCCTGGCCCCGATGGGGTTCCGCTGGATTTATACAAAGATGAAACAGCGTTATGGGCTCCCATTTTGTTGAGGGTTTTCAATTGTGCGGCCGAAAGTGAATTTCCTTCTACTTGGGGTCAATCGATTATCATTCCCTTACACAAGAAAGGTGACAAGGCAGAGGCCTCTAATTATCGTCCTATTTCATTACTGGACGCCTCTGTAAAGGTGATGAGTAGGATCTTGCTGAAGAGGCTAGAAGACTGGGCAACGGATTTTAACATTTTAACTAGAGTCCAATATGGCTTTCGCAAAGGCCTGGGTACACTGGACCAATGCGTAAATCTGGACCTTTTAATCAGTAAATATACTGTGGCCAAAAGTGGCAACCTCTTTTTATGTTTTGCTGATTTGAGCAGCGCTTTTGATTTGGTTAACCATAACATTCTCTGGGAGGTTCTGCTTGACGCCGGGGCACCAAGGGAAATAGTGTACTTTTTAGCTAGATTGTACGAAAAACTCTCATGTAAAGTCCGCTATGGCACCCTTGGCGAATGTACCCCGTTCTTTAGAGTGTCACGGGGCATACGTCAGGGTTGTGTTTTAGCCCCGCTTTTATTTTCCCTTTTTATTAATGGTGTCGACCGATCATTGACTGACATCCCAGCAGATGCCCCTTTGATTGATGGTAAACCTGTTCCGCTGTTACTTTATGCGGATGACGCTGTTCTTTTATCGCGAACACAGTTGGGCCTACAGCGCCTAATTGATAATTTTATGCAGTTCATTCAAGCTAGGCGGCTTCGTGTGAATAAAACTAAGACATATGTAATGTCATGTGGTCAGGCAGCCAAGCAGGTAAAGCACACTTTCTTCCTTGATAAGGAAAAGCTAACTTCTGTTAAGTCCTTTTGTTATCTGGGAATAACATATAATAATAGAGGGTCTTGGAATGCGGAATTTGAGGCCGTAAAAACAAAAATGCTACGGTCCACTAGTAGCATATTTCGTTTTGCCTCTAAACTCGGCTCACGAAGTATTCTAGATATGATGAACATTTATAATGTATGCTGTGTTTCCTCTGCTCTGTATGGGGCAGGGGTATGGGGTCACTGTGAGGGTATTTCCTTGCAGAAGGAGGAAAACAAGTTCTTGAGGAGGATGTTATGTGTTCCCCCTTCTGCCTCCATCCAGCTGATCCACGAAGAAGTTGGGATCGAGTATATTTCTGACTTAGCAGCAGTTCGGCCACTCTTATTGTGGCGTTCTATTTGGGCTAAGCCAGAGACTCGATTTACCAAGGACATTATCCTTGACTGTATAGGCTTGGATCACTCCTCACGTGTATCATGGTTAAGATACATTCATCGTTGGTATCTACTTCTTTTTAATATTGATGTGTTTCGTGAGCCTGAAAAGGTTGTCTCCATTTCAAAAAAAGAAATCAAGATAACGTTTCTTAATTTTCGTAAGGCTGAACGAGACATAGCCGTTGGCAATCTTGTTACTATAAAATTTTATAAAGACCTAAATCTAGCTCCCGGACTACAATCCTATCTTGTATTTGTGACTCGCCCTTCTCACCAGTACGTTTTAACACGGGTCAGACTGGGCATAGTACACCACTTGGTTGCTTTTCCAAATACAAAGACTAGTTCAAACATACCCTGTCCATGCGATAGCACCTCTAGGCAGAGTAGTTGCCATTTTTTGCTTTTTTGCAAATTTTATCAGTGCTTTAGGCTAAAATACCTTAAACCTATCTTTATCAAATATAACATTTGCACCACACAAACAGCATTGATATTTTTATCTTCATTAGAGAACGAGGAGACTTGTTTTTTTTTGGCTACTTTTATTTTAAAATGTACAGCTGCCAGGAAAAGTATTGTATTATAATGTCGTCTACTTACCTGTCTGTACTTATGCTCTACAGCTGCCAGGATCTGTTTATGATGATATTACTGATTAACGCTCCTGTCTGTATAGATATGCTCCCACTTTTAAATTTTATATCAATTTCTGTAATTAAGGTATTACTAAACATGAAGTTGACCACAGTATTGATTGATTATAATAATTTTTAATGTACAGTTCCCCATGAAAAGTCTAGCGAGTAACTCCTACTGATCCCCAGCTAATCAATGTAAGAATGTTTGTATTTTATAATAATGTTGGCCTATAGAGGCGGGATCACTTCCAATTTGATGCACTTTAGCCTTCTTTTCCTTTTTGGAACAATTATATGGTGATTTTTAATATTTCAATCATGTATTTCTGCTTGTATGATTTGTATGTACAAATCGAATAAAAGCTTTTGAATTGAATTGAATTGAATTGACTCGAATCACAAGATTGCGTGTGTTATCACGTGTTTCTAATTTTGTTTTAATTAGCATGTCTGTTTGTAAGGATCTCAGAATTTCTGTGTGTATTTGAGTCCAATTGATTCTTTTAAAATCTGGTTTTATTAGATCATAAAGGGGTTTGACCCTTTCTGCGTAATTTGCAATGTATGTTCTTCCGAAATTTAGGAAGCCTAGAATTGACTGTATGTTTTTTAGTGTTCTAGGTGCTTGGAGTACGGCACATTTCTCTAGGAAATTGTCAGCCAGGCTTTTGCCTTCACTTGATAATTCATATCCTAAGAACAGGACTGTCAGATGGGCAATTCTGGATTTTTTAAAGTTGAATTTGTAACCCTCTGCTGCGAACCCAAGTATTATGGTGTTCACTCTCTTCAAGTGAGTCTCCAAGTCATCATCTGTTAAGTATATGTCGTCGACGATATGTTTGTAGTAATTCTGTTACTCTCGCTGAGAATACTCCCGGGCTGTTCTTGTACCCCTGGGCTAACCGACAGAATTGTTATTGAGTGCCATTTATTGAGAATGCAGACAAATATCTGCTCTCTGGTGCTATGTTTTGACAAAAGAATCCATTAGAGATGTCTAATGTTGTTTTGTATTTTTTGCGCACTATGTTATTCATTAGTGCAGCACTATGCGAGTTTTGCACTGCAAAAGTTTTGCAACATGAGTTAAGGTGTCGGTAATCCAAAACTAGACGATATGAATTGTCTGGTTTGGAGACCGGAAACAAAGGGTTGTTCATTTGTGAGGTGCAAGTTTCAATCACCCCCTGGTATTCTAGCTGATCTAGGATTTCTTTTACCAGTTTTTTAGCTTCTTGCTTAATTGGGTACTGCCTCTGTGCAGTAGGTTGTGATTTTAACTGGATTTTGTGAGGAGGAGAGTCCTCATCCCATCCTACGTGATTTTTATATAAAGCAGGAGCTAGGGCTACTGCCCACTTTCTAGCAAGTGTGTATTTTTTATGAATTGGGATGTGATTTGAGAAGGCAGGCATAATTATTTCTTCGCCATGAGGGCAATCCCTGACAAACTCTGGTGGCCAGTCTTTTTCAGCTAGAAGGATGTCATAGCCCTTGGAGAGATTATCCCAAAATAGTCCCCTCATTTTTCTAATCTTATCCCCCTCTATACGTAAAGTTATTTCATATATTTTGTGAGGTTTGCTAACTCTGGTGTCTGCAGTTTCCACTTGAAGATATTCATTCGTGTCCACTGTCTCCAGATGATTCATAAGGACTTTGCGAGCTATGCTCACTTCTGCTGCGCTGTCTAGCATTGTCTGAGCCCATTCTCCGTTTTTCAGTTGTGTCCTCAGTATTCTCGGCATTGTTAACTACCTTGATACTGGCTACCTTCTTTTTTGGAAATTGTAATTTCTTTTTTAGCTGAGCAGGTTCCTTGTCTTTGGACTTGGCGTGCTCTTCTCTTTGTTCTGATCGTCCTCTTCTTTCCGATTTCTGCGAGGAAGTCTGAAAAGATTGAGAGGGACGTGTATCAATGTCTTGATATCTATCAGGCTTCTTTATATTATCCCTATTTCTAAGGTTATATCTTTTCCCAGAGGGGTCACTCTGGGGTGACCTGTGTCTTTGGTTCGGAGATCTTTCTCTTCGCCTAGGAGACCTTCCTCTGGACTGGAATTTCTTTTCTTTAGGATTGGATTGTTTGTTTCCATCCCAGCTCTTTTTTTTTGATGTTGAGTTATTATTAAAAAATATTTTTTCAGGACTTTCAATCAGTTGTGGTTTTACTGGTATTCCACCTAAACTATCTCTACCTAGTTCCTCATAGGATTTTTCTATGATTCTGGCAATTTCAGCTGGTTGGTCTGCTATATCTGTCTCTTTTAACCTCTGGCGGATCGCCACGTTTGCTGCTTCTCCCTTTATGTTGGCTAATAATATAGCCGAGACCTGCTTGAAGTCTTTTAGTAATTTCATACCAAGAGTTAAAGCGGGTTCTGGACCATATTCGTCTTGAATTTGTTTTAGCACATCTGGTATTACCGAAATGGATGGAACACCGTGCGTTTTTGTGTAGATGGAAGCAAAGACTGTACCCCAAGTGTCACAGTCCTCAATGTGTGGTGCGATTCCCATTGGAAGACAGATAGTCAGAATCCTGTGTTTTTCTAACGGGGTGGTGTCTGGAAACACAGCCTCTATTTGGGTGATTTTTTGTGCTAACCAGAATGGTATTTGTTCCCGTTTAGCTGGTACTTTACCTAGGCAGGATTGTATGTTCTGTGGTGTAATTTTATTTGTGTTCCCCTGGTGAGGGGTCAGCTGTGGAATTTTAATTGCTGGCTGAATTGTTGAAGTCCGCATCACATATTGGACTAATTGTCTATGTATTTTTATTAATTGTTTTAGTTGTACTAAAAGATCTGCTGCAGGCATTCTTTCGAACTCTGGATGTGGTGTGTATCCGGCTAGGACCGGCCACGTTGCTCCTGGTCTACCTAAAGGACCGAGCCTGGTGATGTGATTATTGTGTTTTAGGGCGCCATTAAATAAGAGCAGATGCTCTTGAAATTTAAGTGGTACTTCCACCTCCTCGAAAGGAGTGTACTCATTAGGAGGTTCCTCTGTTTTGTAATAGTGGAAGTACTTTGTTACAGCATTTGCTGCTGGAAAATGTATCCATGAATAGTATACCTCTGTCTGTCGATATTCGTGTGCCTCAATTACGAATATGACTGTACCACCTCTAGGTGTCAGTCCATTTTCTATAAGTTTTAAGGTTATAGATTTCCTTTTGATGACCGGGATGAGTATTATATCCTGGTCTGCTTCTTGCAGTGCAGTATCAGCTGCTGCGAGTTCAGTTGCTAATCTAACTGCCTCTCTTTCATCATCACTGTCTACCATTTTACCGACAGGATGGTTACTTTGTTTGTTTGCAGATCAGGTTTCTTATGGAAACAAAGATTAGATGCACAATATGTTGGAACGGTGTATGCTTCAACGTTGACTAAACCAAGTACCATACATAGGAGTTTCCTCCTGCGAGGTTTGGCGGATATTACCTTTCACCCACTCCAGACGTCTTTGGAGTATTATGGGAAAAAGGGGTCTGAGTGAGAAAGCACGACTGAGTTACTCTAAATGTCTTACGTTAGTTTTATCGCCCTTCCAAACGCGTTGGGCGCCATGTAGTGTAGTTCCTATTATCCCAATAGGCTCTGCGCATTGGAATAATACCTTCAATAGCATAGGCCTAGACCAGACGTTAACTAGGTCTACTACTGTCGATATTAGACTTAAAGTTTTGGGTTTGCCAGCTAGCTCAGAGTTCACTAGAAACTTTCTCGAATAGGCAAGGAGGAGTTGAACCTCCCTGGATAGACAAGAAGGGATTTAGTTTCTGACAACCATAGAACATGACAACTTTGCTCTCCCCTAATCAAGAGTGTACCTCGAGAGTCGTGTGAACAAAAGGCAATTTATTTTACTCAGTCAGTACGTGCATTCTTAGTCTCATCAGATTGTAGAGAAAAGGAAGAGACGGGTGTGTTCAATAAAAGATGTTATTTATTGATCAGTCTCTTTTCTCATACAAGAGAAATGGATCGATATTATTGCAATACTTATGGTTAAGTAAAGTGCATACATTAAAAGCAGAAGTATAAAATAATACTGTAAAAACATTGATATGGTTTCTAAGCCATATGAAGGTTTAAAATGAATAAGATATATTACATACACATATACATTTGACTAATCGTACTCAACTGGTGTTTCTAACTACGCCTACCCCGTGTACCTGACCTAAGTCTAATGCGTGGGCGGGAATAGAAAGTTACAGTTTAAGTTAAGTTTGTTTTGCCAAGTGACTGACTAAAGAATTCTCTGTGAGGGGTTATTCAGTTCTGTACCTGGAATCTAGGATGGATGAGGGATGGTATCTCTCGTCTCTGGCCTCGATATTCCAGGCTGCCTGCGAGGGCTACCCGGAAGCGCCGGAGCTGGATTTCTCGGCAGGAGAAAAGCAGCGTCTCGTTCTCAGCGCGTCAGGAAGGCGGGGCTGCGCCAGCGGGGTCTGCTCTGCTCTGGGCTTCGGCAAGTCTGGCTGCTCCGATCTCGTCACCACCGCGTGTGTTTGCATAGGGCAATATCGGTAATATTTATACCTTTAAGGTGCCGAGATTGACGTAAGGATGGACATAGATACGTCAATAAGGATGTCATACGACCAGGTCGTTAGCACATTCTTTTGCTGAAGTTCTCGGTGAAATCAAAACAATGGCCGCAGGGTTTTTCCCAGGTTGTCATAGGCTTGATTTGTTTTGAGAACTCCGTATGCCTTATCAGGGGCTGGAGGAATATCGCTTGTCTAATTAGATGGCAAGCGTTATTACCTAATCAGATAACACGTTCCTGTGCCGTAGTGTGGCTTTATCAGATAACGGTTCCTGCATCATGGGGGTTTTCTGCCTCATGGGATGGCTGCTAGTTAACTTGTTAGTTTGTTAACCAGAATAGGGTCAGGAATAGGGGGATCGATACAGAACCTATAGGAATACATCACAGAGGAGCACCTCTACAGGACACTGCCCCGGGGAAAGCAATTAGTGGGTGGTGGCCTTACACTGCAGGGAGCCCCAACTGCCTGTTTGAAATCGCCAGGGGCAGTGCCAATAAACACCGCGAATCTGACTGGGTATGATGGTGCCCGGCTGGGTTCTTCAGAGTTCTGCCCAGCTGCAGCGGATCGTGGCACACAGTGGTGAGGGCAATTGTATGGGGGCACGCCTCATGCTGACTGGGCGCAGGAGTTCTCACTGCCCAGCGGGATAAGGTGAGAATCTAGAGAGCAGAGAGGTAGTTGGACAAACAGGCAGCGGAGTTATTGATAAGCCCAGGAGGGGACTGTTTGGTGTATACAGTGGGCCCGGGCTTGAGCCTTACGGTCTCTATTGGAGGCCAGAGACTGTTGGGATAGTCTACAGCACCGGCTATGTAACTGGACCACAGAAGTGACGAGGGCATGGGGAAGCCACGAGGGAAGCAATGGGGGGGGCATCCCAGGAGCCAGAGGACTCGGCGACAGAGCAGGGGAAACAAGAAGCCGCTGAGTAACTACCAGAGACCCTGCTACAGCAACAGGTTGACCAGATATTGACAGCCATTTCTGACACCAGAAAGGCTCTGCAGCAGGACATTGCACAGGTGGCGACGCATCTGGGACTCCTCCGTGCGGATCATGCCAAGTTGTCCGATAGAGTGAAGCAGACGGAAGAAGTGCTGGAGGTCATGGAGCTGGCTCAAAAGTCGCTGGAGGTCAGAATGAGGGATGTTATGAACAGGTTGCAGGTCTTGGAAAGGCAGACCGAAGATGCTGAAGGCCGTAACCGCCGCAACAACATACGAGTCGTGGGATTGCCGGAAGGAGTGGAAGGGGCCAATATGCTGGACTACTTGGAAGACTGGTTGATAACAGTGGTGGCACCAGAGGGACTGTCTTCATTTTATACCCTGGAAAGACCCCACAGAGTCCCAGCATTCAAGCCGGTACCTGGGAGGCCTCCTAGGCCGGTGGTGGCAAGGCCCCTACACTACAAAGACAGGGACCTGCTGCTACACAAAGCCCGGTCGGCAGTCCCATACAAAGTGTAGAATGGCAAGGTGACGCTGTTCCCGGATGATACTTTTGAGGTACAACACCGCCGCACTTCCTTTCTGGTGGTTTAGATAGAATTGCGAGACGAAGGATTGCAATATTCATTGATGTTCCCTGCGCGTCTCAGAATTGTACTAGACGGCAAAACACACTTTAGCGACAGTTCAGAGGAAGCGTGTACTAGGTTGGAATCTTGCCGGGCAGGAACTGGTAATGCAGGGCGGATCATGAGAATGAATTCTGTGGAGCTGCGTCCTCCTAGGAGGCAAGGTATCAGACGGTGCCGTCCAGACATGAGAAGGCCCATGGCGACCCAAACAGAGACGGAAAGATCGGCGGCGTTAAAGGCTGTGTCCGAAATCTTACAGGAGCGGCTCCCACAATCATTAGCAGACACGGATTCGGAGAAGGAACTGGAAGTTTTGAATCAGAGGGCTCTGAAACGGGAAGTGTTTTCGAATCACATGTTATGCCTGGGACAGCAGATGAACTTGTTTATGCTTAGCGTAGTGAGGAGAGTGCTGGGACAATGCTGGCGAGGGGTTTTCTGTTGGTTGGGTCAGATCTCATATTAGGCTGCTTGCATAAGTTGATGGGAGGTAGCCGGCGGGCGATCAGCTCTAGGGATGTCGGTCCTTTGTAATGGGGTGCTCTGCCATGATTAGATGCCCTGGGAAATCGGGGGGCGTGACCTTACTGGGGGGTAGGGCGCTGGATTAGGGTGGTATAGTGAGTCCGGTCATCTCGGCCTCTGGCCGCCTCCTTTGCCCTTAAGGCTTGCAAGTCCTCAGTGCCTACTGGTGGACATAGTTGAGGGGGGCTTCTTTTGTTAGGTTTGGATGGGAACTAGAGTTTTTGCCCCTGTTCTTGGGGGGAGAGGAATGGAGGGATGTTGGTGTCTGAAAGAGGTGAGCAGCTGTGTGGAGGATTACAGATCCGCTATGGGGGAGTTACCTGAAGTAAAATGTATTACATGGAATGTACAGAGGTTACATACAATGTTGAGGCGCCATAAGGTGCATGCTTATTTGGTGCGAAGAGGGGCCCACATTGCATTTCTCCAGGAGACACATATTACTCGTGCTGAAGGCCTAGTGTTATTCATTAGTGCAGCAACGTAGATGGAGAGGGCAACTTTGCCAGGGGGCATTGATATGGGTAAGAGCAGGGATTCCCTTTCAATCTACACGACAAGTGGTGGACCGAGAAGGGAGATTTGTAGTGGTGACGGGACGCTTAAAAGGGATGGATGTCACGCTATGTAGTGTATATGCTCCCAATGTAGATCAGACAACATTTTTTACCCAATTATCGGGCAGGTTTGCACCATTCTTGACAGGGCCAGTGATACTGGGAGGAGATTTTAATTCTATCACAGATGTTGACATGGATAGGTCTCACCCGTACCCCCCCCCGTCATTGCAGGAGTAGCCCATTCATAGACTCGCAAAGGTCAGACAAGATTGGCAAGACAGATGGGGTCTAATTGACACGTGGTGTGCACAGCACCCAGGGGAACGTGCTTACTCCTTTTCTGCGCTGCATGAGTTACACGTGCGGCTAATCGTGATGTTATGCTCTCCAGATATATATGCTACGATGGCCCATAGCGAATATCTCACAAGAACAATCCTCCGATCATAACCCGTTGTTACTCAGGATTCAGTGGGTCCAGATGAGACCTGTGATTCCGACCTGGAAGCTACGGTCAGAAGCATTGGAGGAACCTTTCTTCAGAGAGGAAGTTGGAGCCAGTATTACACAATATTTCCTTGATAATGAGGGTACGGAGTCGTTGACATCGCTTGAATGGGATGCTTTTAAGTTAGTGATGAGGGGGCTGTACATCACTAAAATGGTGGGAGTGTGGAAGACATTGTTGTGGGATGTTGAACAGGCAGAACAGCGCTTGAAGATGGCAGAGAGGGCACGTCCTGAGAATCCAGCGGGGCAGGGGGAAGTCCTGGATGCAAAAGAAGCAGTGGTGGCGCAGCTAGAGAGACTGCGGTGCTTTGATCACTAGAAATATTTGGCATGGGCGCATGCGGAGTGGGATAAGGCGGGCACGCTACTTGCCTGATTGGCTAACCCTGCCCCCCAGGGCACCTCCATATTAAACCTGACCTTGCGGACGGGGATGCCGGTTTATATCCAACAAGGGATTAATGGGTGTTTCTTAGAGTACTATAACGAGTTATATAGGAGCAAATTGAGGGTTGCCGAGGGTGCCATAGTGACCTTCCTGGCCATTGTCACGCTGCCGCAGCTAGATAAGAAGCAGGCGGATTATGTTAATTGTTATTTTAGTTTGTTCCGAGGACAATTATATTCTGATGAATACTAGGACTCAGCATCCTGTTGGTGCATTGCAAGCTGTAAGGGAAAGGACTTATTGTGAGACAACCCAGAATGTGTACAGGAGAAATTTATGGTACTGTACCCATAAACATGCTCTGAGGATTAAGTGTAAAAGCACAGCTGCAATGCACATAGTTAAGTACATATATTATTGTAATGATTGAATGTAGATGTATGTGTGTTGAAAAAAGCAGTAAAAAAAAAAAGAATGGCTTCTTCACTCGGAGGTGGTGCAAGGTCTCTTTCAGCAGTGGGGAGAGCCGTGGTTAGATCTATTTGCCACCGAAAAGAACGTGCAACATTAGACAATCTGCGCGTTAGAATTTTCAAGGCGGCACTCGGCCACGCTTTTCATTGCGAGTGGAGTTGTGGTCTTCTATACGCCTTTCCGCCTATACCACATCTGCCCAGGGTGCTGAAAAAGATCAAGCACAACCGGGCCCAAGTCCTTCTTGTGGCTCCGGATTGGACACGAAGAGTCTGGTATCCCGAGCTGCTCAACACGGCCGGTCAGTCTGCTTCTTCGGAAGGATCTTCTGTTGCAGCAGCAGGGGATGGTCCTTCACCCAAACCTGTCCAGCGTTTACCTTCTTGCGTGCAGATTAAGCGGCGGCAGTTGCCGTTGTTTGACCTGCTTCCCGGAGTCTGCGATGTTATCTTGGCAGCCAGACGTCCCTCCAACTAAGACGGTATTTGACTGCAGATGGAACAAATTTGAGGCATAGTGCGCAGCAAAGGCTGTGGCTTCCCTTTCCACCCCTCTTTCTGAGGTTCTCTTGTTCCTCCTTTCTTTGACCCAGCAGGGCTCTGCTCTGGGCATTCTAAAGGGCTACCTCTTGGCCATATCAGCCTTCCTTAGGCCTTCCTGATTATCCTTCTCTTTTCAAGTCCCCTGTTGTAAACAGGTTCCTTAAGGGCATTACTCATCTTTATCCAACTGTTCTCTTCGTAATGCCTCAGTGGGACTTGAACCTGGTTCATACCTTCCTCATGTGCGCTCTCATTGCGACACTACATAACTGTCCTCTCAAACTTCTCTCTTTGAAAACTGACTTTATGGTGGCCGTCACCTCTGCACGCAGGGTGAGTGAGCTACAAGCTCTTTCTTCCAAGCCTCCCTTTCTGGCTGTCCATCCGGACAAGGATGTCCTGAGAACTAGACTTTCCTTTCTTCCCAAGGTGGTTACTTCTTTCCACATTGGCCAAACCATCACTTTGCCCACCTTCTTTCGGCCTCTGCATCCTTCAAAAGAGGAAGAGTGGCTCCACCGTCTGGATCCAAAACGTGCGCTTTCCTTCTACTTGGATTGCACTAAACAATTCCGGGTGGACGACCAGCTCTTTGTTGGTTACATCGGCGCTCAGAAAGGTCGGGCCGTGCACAAACAAACTATCTCCAGGTGGGTTGTTCTGTGCATCAAAGCCTGCTACTCTTTGGCAAAGAAGGAGCCTCCAGTGGGTCTGCGCGCCCATTCCACCAGGGGGGTGGCAGCTACTACTGTTCAGGGTAAGGAATCTATAAATAAGTGTTTCTTTCAGATGAACAAGTTACTTACTTTTGGTAATGATATATCTGTAAGAAACATAGGTTAGTTATAGATTTCTTACCACCCCACCCATCCTCCCCGTTCTGTGAACTGACTTCTAGGGTTAAGGTAATTCTTTCAGGGCCCTAGTTTTGTGCACCAGTAGTCAATGTCTTGCATTGCTCTGCGCTTCTGGTGTGGAAAGTCGTGTACAGAACTGACGTCAGTATGCGAGGGCGGCGTCTAAGTAGCTACCGCGACATCATCCCGGCAACCACGACGCCGACGGTGAATGCGGAGTCGACCGACGCCACCTTCCGACGAGCAGGGGTACTGCTGACAAAAAAACTTTCCGGATCTAGTCTGACGCCTGGGCGTAATTATAAGGTAAGAAATCTATAACTAACCTATGTTTCTTACAGATATATTGTTACCGAAAGTAAGTTACTTGTTCATCAATCCCATCAGCAAAGTTAAACCCCACAACAGCTTAATCTCATGGAGATTTGTAGGAGTCGCCTGAGTGGGTCTTAAGTGTGGCACTGTTGTCCCTCAAATACTGTTCTCCATACAAATTAGTCTGCTCAACAAAACTGTCCAAGACACATCACCAATACTCAGTTGGAAGAAATTGATATGCAAAATGTTCTTTGTATTGAAGTTACACCTGACAACACCCCTAAATGCAGGCAAAAGAGGCTGCACCATCGTAGAGGCAACTCAGGGTTCAGCACTACCAATGGGAAGCATTCCAACCCCTGGCATAATCCAGCTTGCTCGTACTGCACTACTGGTATATCACTGTCTCCCTCTAAAAGGGCACTTCATCAGCACTAGTAATTGATTCATCATTAGATGATTCCTCACGGACAACAATTCACTACTAAAATCTTCACGTGATCGTGTGCCTCAGATGCAGCGTCAGTTTCAGAACCATGTTCAGCGGCAGATTTAAAAAGCAAACCAAGAACCTTCTAGGAGGTCACCCTGCAGCAGCCGCGGCCGGTAGTGGGAGTACCGGCCAGGCAGTGACGTGGGGAGGGGGAGGGGCATGGTGGGGGGTAGTAATGTATGCATTACGGAGTTTAACAGGTAAGTAAACATCTAAATAAATAAAACTAATTTCGTTGTGCGCACTGCATCGCATTTAGTGATGCAGTGCACGCAACGAAATTTGTTTCATTTATTTATATGTTTACTTACCTGTTAAACTCCGTAATCCATACATTACTACCCCCCACCCTGCCCCTCCCCCTCCCCCGTCACCACCCGGCCGGTACTCCCACTACCGTCCGCGGTTGCCCTGCAGGTAGCCATAATGCTTACTAATGAAACTTATATAACAAACAAGACAACAATAAACAACACTTTGTTAAATTAGAACTCAAAAAACTGTGGCTGTATCAAACACGTGATGATCTGGAAGCCACTTTCTAAACAAACCACACAATTAACTTTATACTCCGGGGGCAGATTTACAAGCTCCTTGTGACACTTTTGCGCTGCTGGTGCATCACTTTTGTGATGCAACAGCAGCGTAAAAAATGTGGCAAATTTACAAAGCGACACATCTGGGGAGATGAATCGAGTTGCAAAGCCCTGCGTGACATTATACCTGCGTTAGGTATAATGTATGAAGGGTAGGCATTCCCACACAAGATTTCACTGCGTGACTTTTAGGGATGCCACTTCATCAAAACCTTACGCTTGCTTGAAGCAGGCGTAAGTAGTGATGCAGTATATTGGGAATAGGCCGCAACACGCATTGCTGGAGTTGCGTCGTGCTTCCGACACGACTCCAGCAATGCTTGACTTTTCCGGCAACAGATGCGTCAGAATTTCTGACTCATCTGTCAATGCTTTCTCCATAGTGCACCGTATTGTAAATACAAGGAGATGATGGATGGAGGGCTGAAATTTTTCAGACACTCACCCCAATCACAGATCTGGGTTGAATCTATCATCATTCTTTAGTTCACTTCGCCACCTCAGTGCAGATCCAGCTATATGCATATCAGTCTTGACCCTGTGCCTCATGGGAACCGTCCAGCCCGAACTGCCAAGCCAGGTCTTCCCTGAACCAGAATTAAGCACCCTGGGACCGGTTTATGGGTAACATCCTTCATACCCTTTGGTTTTGCTTTGTTCGCCCTAAGTTGGCAGGGTATACCCAGACGTGTTTCCCTTGCTCACTTTGCCACTGGATTCCAGCTAGTCTGGCTGATGACGGCTGATTAGCCATAAACCGGTCCCAAGATGCTTGTTTCCGGTCCAGGGAAGACATGGTTTGGCAGTTTGGGCTGACTGTTCCCATGAGGCACAGGGTCAGACTGATTTGCATATGGCCATGTCTCAACTGGGGTGGCGGAGTGAGCTAAAAAATGATGATGGATTAAACCCGGATCATTTGACTGGGGGTGAGTGCTTGCATTGTTCAACACGCCGACCATCATCCCCTTTGGTTTAACATCCTTCATCAGCCAGGCTAGCTTGAATCCAGTGACAAAGTGAGCAAGGGACCCACGTCCTGGCATACCCTGCCAACATAGGGTGAACAAAGCAAACACAAGGAGATGATGGGCGAAGTGCTGAAACTTTTCAGACACTCACCCCTAATCACAGATCTGGGTTGAATCCATCATCATTCTTTAGTTCACTTTGCCACCTCAGTTCAGACCCAGCTATATGCAAATCAGTCTTGACCTTGTGCCTCATGGGAACAGTCCAGCCTGAACTGCCAAGCCAGGTCTTCCCTGGACTGGAATTAAGCATCCTGGGACTGGTTTCTGGGTAACACATTTCATCAGCCAGACTAGCTTGAATCCAGTGGCAAAGTGAGCAAGGGATCCACATCTGGGCATACCCTGGGCATGACCTGGCCTAGCAGTTCGGGCTGGACTGTTCCCATTGGTCACAGGATCAAGACTGATTTGCATATGATTTGCTTATGGCAGGGTTTAAACTGGAATGGCATTGTGTGCAAAAAAACAATGGATTTA
Source organism: Lissotriton helveticus (assembly GCF_964261635.1). Taxonomy (NCBI): domain Eukaryota; kingdom Metazoa; phylum Chordata; class Amphibia; order Caudata; family Salamandridae; genus Lissotriton; species Lissotriton helveticus. Next base: position 163,269,665 of record NC_136068.1, read on the forward strand.
GGCCCAGATCTCTGTACTGGGGTGAATGTATGACATTGTTCTGCATTCTATCCATCAATTGTTCTTTTTGCATTTGTCACCCCGAGTGATACGGGTATGCCAAGACGTGGGTCCCGTGCTCTCCATGCTACTGGAGTCAAGCTATCTTGGCTGATGAGGGCTGAAAGCCCGAAACTGGTCCTAGGATGATTGTTTCCAGTCCAGGGAAGACCTGGCCTGGCAGTTCGGTTGGACTATTCCCATTGGGCGCAGGGTCAAGATTGATTTGCATATGGCTGGATTCAAACTGGAATGGCATGGTGAGCAAAAAATAATGGATTTAGGCCCAGATCTCTGTACTGGGGTGAATGTATGACATTGTTCTGCATTCTGTCCATCAATTGTTCTTCTTGTATTGTAAATACTCGCATCTATGATGGCACACAGGTTTTTCAGGCAGGCGCAGGGAAACTGATGCATCTGTACAGATGCGTCAGTTTCTTGTAAATCTGCCCCTGGAAAGATACCTCTCACATGAAACAAACAACTGGACTGAGGTTCAACCACGCCAAGCACCAAAGAGATACCACTAGAAAGGAAAAACTAAACAAACATTACACACAAGACAACACTATACAGATCTTGCACAAATTCAAATGGTAATTTGAAATGACATAAAAACATAGGCTAAAATGCTACAATTATTACAACTGTTAAAGAAAACATTCAAGCATTCCCAATATTATTCATTTGAAGTCAACTTTACAAAAAAACTTCCTTACCAAACACTTGCAACTACACAAACTGCAGAGCTACAATACTGAAACCCCAAGGAGGAGTCACCAACAAAGAAGACAAAATCTGTGCACTACAATAAAAAGTAGAAATAAAACATTAAGGTCACAAATATGATGACAATAAATAAAAGAGTTAGTATTATCAAATACAATCAATTGTTCCCCTTGGTGCTGATCGGCATCACAAATGCTCTATCTGCTCCCAAGGGGAGCACAAAGCAAAGGCAAAAATACCCACCAGAGGGGGGTGACCCTTACCCCAGTCACCAGCCAAAATACCAGCCTAACGTCAGTTCACACACGCGCCCAGCCAAATGCAAGCCGTGCAGACTGTCAGCCAAATGCCAGTCCACACACAACGCCAGCCCAACACCAGCCACACATAACACTAGGTAAATGCCAGTTCTCACACACATAACACATACCACATGTCAGCCGCACACACCACGAGCCAGATGCCAGTCCACACACACAACCAGCCAAATCCCAGTCCACACACACTGCTAGTCAAACACCATTCAACACATATCACAAGGCAAAAACCCGTTCACATGCACTGCCTGTTCACAAACACAGAAATAATTCCCTGGTGTCCAGGAGTGGCCCGTGCTGGTAAGAATGGTGAGGCAGTGGGGTCGGGTGGGGGGGACTAGACAGACGACGACAACAGAAAATGCATTATTTTAGTCACCCCAGACCTTACCCACCAATCTTACCTGCATGGACCGCTCCTGCTGGTGGTTTTCCACCCTCCTTAGAGCAGATTGGTCTAGACAATGGCTGATCTGCCCTCAGGGGGCTGGAAAACCAGAGACAAGCCATGTTCAAAATGGATGTATGACTTTACAACGCATGCTCTTACCGCGCATGCTGTTACAACGCAAGTATTACAACACAAACCTTTACAACGCATTACACTTGGGGGTGCTGGATAGTGAATAGTTTAATTTACTATTCCAACTCCAGTCCCCGTGGACACTAGCGAAGGTGTTGGATAGTAAATTAAAACTATTCCCTATCCTAGAGCGCCCCCCAGTGTAATGCGTTGTAAAGGTTTTCGTTGTAATACTTGCATTGTAACAGCACTGCGTGGTAAAAGTTTTGTTGTAAAGGATGTTTCCCGTTCAAAATGCACAGCAACCCTTTCCCAAGTGGCCACTACACCAACATATATAAATAAATATTTCCCTAGTGTCTAGTAGTTTTCCACTCCCCCCTCTTGGGGAAGATCAGTCAATAGTAAATAGCTGATATGACCCCAGGGGGCAGAAAACAAAGGAGATGCCATTTTCAAAAATGGGGAGTGACCCGTGCCCAAGGGACCACTCCTTCAACATATATAAATACATTTTTCCTGGTGTCTAGTGATTTTCCACCCTGTGGGGCAGATCAACCCAAAAAATAGCCGCTCTACTCCTCCCGGGGGTGTGGAAAACAAAGGAGATGCCATTTTCAAAATGGGGAGGGACCCTTGACCTTTGGGGCAGATTGGTATTCCCCATGAGATCATGTGGTGGGTGGACATCAGGGGGGAGCACCAGCACTTTCCCTGATGGAGGGTGCAAAAAACTGCTGGACAATCCTCGGCACCCGAACGTTGGTGTTGAAGATGTGTTGAGCACGTTTCTAGCACCCAAGTGGTCTAAGAAAACATATCCCAAAAACAAAGATTATCTGCAGGCCCCAAACTAAACATCTGTAAAAGAAAAACAAAATACCCACTCAGACAACACACAAGAGCCCTTAAATCACAATTTAATTGTTAAATTTTAAATATTCCCAAAACAAAAAGATCAATATATTTCAAATAAACATCATAATAAAACATACATAGGCCTACATCACTGACTCGCAGGATTAAAACAATATCCTTACATTGACTGAATAAATAACTCATACTAACTATACTATACCAAGAAAACTAACCCTATACTCATCCCAAAAATACTAAAACCTCAAAAAGTAATTATAAATTAGCCTTAACATACCAGAAAGTCAGTGACGAGGATCTTCAACCACATGGATGCTCGAACAGCTGAGTAAGGAACATAGACTAAACAAGCATTGGCATAGCCAATAGGTCTCCCTTTTGGGACCTTCTAAGTATTTAGTTTTGCAGCACAATATCCTTGGTACAACAACATCAGCTGTTGTGTGGCTTAACACTTATAAGGTCCCAAAGGCGAGACCTATTGGCTATGCCAATGCTTGTTATTTTTTGTTATTGGGGGAAACCGGGTTAGTGCCAGGAGGGTCAAGGGGGAGTGGCAGGGAGGTGAGGAGTGAATGCCTGGAAGGACAAGGGTGACTGTAATGTCCATGGGAGTGAAGGGTGAGTGTCAGAGAGGTGAGGAGTGAGTGCCAGGGACGTAAGACGTAAGAGTCAGGAGGGTCAAGGGTGAGTGCCAGGGAGGGGAAGGGTGAGTGCCGAGAAGGGGAAGTATGAGTGCCATGGGTAGCTGCTAGGCCAGGGGGGTGAAGGGCTAGTGCCATGGAGGTGAAGGTTGAGTGCCAGGTTATGGGGATGAAGGGTGAGTGCCAGGGAGATAAAGGTTGAGTGCCATGGAGGTGAGACATAAGAGTCAGGAGGGTCAAGGGTGAGTGCCAGGGGGGGAAGGGTGAGTGCAAGGGGTGAAGGGTAGCTGCCAGGCCAGCAGGATGAAGGGCTAGTGCCATGCAGGTGAAGGGTGAGTGCCAAGGGGGCGAGTAGTGAATGCCAGGAGGGACATGGGTGAGTGTCAGGGAGATGAAGGATATGTGCCAGGGAGGGGAAGTATGAGCACCAGGCAGGTCGAGGGTGAGTGTCAGGGAGGTGACAGTTGAGTGTCACAAAGAGTCAATGCTGAGTGCCAGAGAGGGAGAAGGGTGAGTGCCAGGTGCGAGGAGTGACTGCCAGGTCTGAGGTGTGAAGGTTGAGTGCCAGGGAGGTGAGTGGTGAGGGACAGTCTGCAAACAGTAGTGAGCTGGGGTCTAGAAGGAGGTGCAGATATCATCACCCGGTGTGTGCCAGGCTGGGACGCACCAGTGCCAGGCCAGACTTGGGTGGATGCAAGAACCTCTGAAAGGCAGGTGCCAGGTCACTCGTAACCTTAGTACAGGAGTGGGGTGCGCAGGAGAGAGTAACATCTCCAAACAAGAAACTATTCAAAATCCTGAAAACTTCACTTTATGGTCTTGCAACCTTATGTGGAAAATAATTAGCAAATTAATGGACTTCCGTAGCGGACTTGCAGCTTGTTACAGCAACTTATTGAGATAAAGTTTGCATTGCAAATAAGCCAAAGTGAACACAATTTGAATTAGTAACGGTAAGATTTGTAATGAACTAGAGACAAGTTAAAAAAGCACCCCAGTATTGAACCGAGGATACAGAATAATTAAAATGGGGGCAATATTGGTCTCCTTTTCACAGCTGACAGCCAAAAAACCAGGGTGTTGTGGAGGATTCGGAGTCTGGTGGAATCAGAATTTTTAAAAGAGTAAATTTTTCATAAACATTTTTTTTTAAAACAACTCTTTTGGACACACTAGAGTATAGTGCCATGCGAGTGCCACTGCCCTTCTCCTAAGACACAACCTCAGTGAAACAAACCAATTAGAATAACTGTTTGCTGTTTAAAACTAAGTGGGGCACGAATGCAGTTCAGCATTCTGGTTATTGCTTGAAGGAAGGATAAGAAGGATAAGAAACCTGGTTACCTTTGTCCGTACCACTGATATCTATGTGGATCGGAGAAAATACATGGAGTGGTATGGTTAACAGGAGACGTACAGGCTGCTTAAATACTGTGTGTGGTTGTGTGTGTGTGTGTGTGGTCGTGTGTGTGTGGTTGTGTGTGTGTGTAGTTGTGGGTGTGTAGTTGGGTGTGGTTGTGGTTGTGGGTATGGTTGTGTGTGGTTGTGGTTGTTTGTGGTTGTGTGTGTGGTTGTGTGTGTGTGGTTGTGTGTGTGTTTGTGTGTGTGGTTGTGTGTATGTGAGTGTGTGGTTGTGTGTGTGGTTGTGTGTGGTTGTGGGTATGGTTGTGTGTGGTTGTGGTTGTTTGTGGTTGTGTGTGTGGTTGTGTGTGTGTTTGTGTATGTGGTTGTGTGTATGTGAGTGTGTGGTTGTGTGGTTGTGTGTGGTTGTGGGTGTGGTTGTGTGTGGTTGTGGTTGTGGGTGTGGTTGGGTGAATAGTTGTGTGTGGTTGTGTGTGTGTGTGGTTGTGTGTGTGTGGTTGTGTGTGTGGTTGCGTGTGTTTGTGTGTGGTTGTGTGTGTTGTGGTTCTGGGTGTGTGGTTGTGTGGTTTGTGTGTGGTTGTGTGGGTGTGGTTGTGTGGGTGTGTGAGTGTGTGGCTGTGCGTGTGTGTGTGGTTGTGCATGTGTGGTTGTGTGTGGTTATGGTTGTGTGTGGTTGTGTGTGTGTGGTTGTGTTTGTGTGGTTGTGTTTGTGTGTGTGGTTGTGTGTGTGGTTGTGTGTGTGTGGTTGTGGTTGTGTGTGGTTGTGTGTGTGGTTGTGGGTATGGTTGAGGGTGTGGTTGTGTGTATGGTTGTGTGTGTGGATATGTGTGTGTGGTTGTGTGTGTGTGGTTGTGGGTGTGTGGTTGTGTGTGGTGTGTGTGGTTGTGGTTGTGGGTGTGGTAGTGTGGTAGGATGTGGTTGTTGTTGTATATGTGGTTGTGGTTGTGTGTGGTTGTGTGTGTGGTTGTGTGAGTGGTTGTGTGTTTGTGTGTGGTTGTGTGTTTTGTTGTGTTTGTGGTGTGTTTGTGGTTTGTGTGTGGTTGTGTGTGTGTGTGGTTGTGTGGTTGTGTGGGTGTTTGGGTGTGTGGTTGTGCATGTGTGTGTGTGGTTGTGCATGTGTGGTTGTGTGTGTAGTTGTGTGTTTGTGGTTGTGTGTGGCTGTGTGTGTGTGGTTGTGTGTGTGGTTGTGTGCGGTTGTGTGTGTGAGGTTGTGGGTATGGTTGCGGGTGTGGTTGTGTGTGTGGTTGTGTATGTGGTTGTGTGTGTGGTTGTGTGTGGCTGTGTGTATGGTTGTGGTTGTGTGTCTGGGTGTGTGTGTGTGGTTGTATGTGTGGCTGTGTGAGTGGTTGTGTGTGTGGCAGTGGTTGTGTGTGTGGTTGTGTGTGGTTGTGTGTGTGGTTGTGTGTGGTTGCGTGTGTGTGGTTGTGTGTGTGCGTGCGGTTGTGTGTGGTTGTGTGTGTGTGTGTGGCTGTGTATGATTGTGTGTGTGGTTTTGTGTATAGTTGTGGTTGTGTCTGGTAGAGATTGTGTGTGTGGTTGTGTGTGATTGTGTGTAGGTGTGGTTGTCGATGTGTGTGTGTGGTTTGTGTATGGTTGTGTGTGTGTGTGTGGTTGTGTATGTGTATGTGGCTGTGTGCATGTGTGGTTGTGTGTGTGTGTTTGAGTGTGTAGTTGTGTGTGTGTGTGGTTGTGGTTGTGTGTGTGGTTGTGTGTGTGGTTGTGTGTGGTATATGTGGTTGTGTGTGTGTGTAGTTGTGGTTGTGTGTGGTTGTGGTTGTGTAAGTGTGGTTGGGTGTGTGGTTGTGTGTGTGTGGTTGTGTGTTTTGTTGTGGTTGTGTGTCTGTGGTTTATGTGTGGTTGTGTGTGTGTATGGTTGTGTGGGTGTTTGGGTGTGTGGTTGTGCATGTGTGTGTGGTTATGCATGTGTGGTTGTGTGTGTAGTTGTGTGTTTGTGGTTGTGTGTGTGGCTGTGTGTGTGTGTAGTTGTGTGTGAGGTTGTGGGTATGGTTGTGGGTGTGGTTGTGTGTGTGGTTGTGTGTGTGGTTGTGGTTGTGTGTGGTTGTGGTTGTGTGTGTGGTTGTGTGTGTGGTTGTGTGTGGTTGGGGTTGTGTGTTTGGTTGTGTGTGTGTGGTTGTGTATGTGGTTGTGTGTGTGGTTGTGTGTGGTTGTGTGTATGGTTGTGGTTGTGTGTCTGGGTGTGTGTGTTTGGTTGTGTGTGTGGTTGTGTGTTGTTGTGCATGTGTGTGGTGTTGTGGTTCTGTGTGTGTGGCTGGTTGAGGTTGTGTGTGTGGTTGTGTGAGTGGCTGTGTGAGTGGTTGTGTGTGTGGCAGTGGTTGTGTGTGTGGTTGTGTGTGGTTGTGTGTGTGGTTGTGTGTGATTGTGTGTGTGTGTGGTTGTGTGTGTGCGTGTGGTTGTGTGTGTGTGTGGCTGTGTATGATTGTGTGTGTGGTTTTGTGTATAGTTGTGGTTGTGTCTGGTTGAGATTGTGTGTGTGGTTGTGTGTGATTGTGTGTATGTGTGGTTGTCGATGTGTGTGTGTGGTTTGTGTATGGTTGTGTGTGTGTGTGGTTGTGTATGTGTATGTGGCTGTGTGCATGTGTGGTTGTGTGTGTGTGTTTGAGTGTGTGGTTGTGTGTGTGTGGGGTTGTGGTTGTGTGTGTGGTTGTGTGTGTGGTTGTGTGTGGTATATGTGGTTGTATGTGTGTAGTTGTGGTTGTGTGTGGTTGTGGTTGTGTAAGTGTGGTTGGGTGTGTGGTTGTGTGTGTGTGGTTGTGTGTTTTGTTGTGGTTGTGTGTTTGGGGTTTATGTGTGGTTGTGTGTGTGTGTGGTTGTGTGGGTGTTTGGGTGTGTGGTTGTGCATGTGTGTGTGTTTATGCATGTGCGGTTGTGTGTGTAGTTGTGTGTTTGTGGTTGTGTGTGTGTGTGGCTGTGTGTGTGTGTAGTTGTGTGTGATTGTGTGTGTGAGGTTGTGGGTATGGTTGTGGGTGTGGTTGTGTGTGTGGTTGCATGTGTGGTTGTGGTTGTGTGTGGTTGTGTGTGTGGTTGTGTGTGTGGTTGTGTATGTGATTGTGTGTGTGGTTGTGTGTGTGGTTGTGTGTGGTTGTGTGTATGGTTGTGGTTGTGTGTCTGGGTGTGTGTGTTTGGTTGTGTGTGTGGTTGTGTGTTGTTGTGCGTGCTTGTGATGTTGTGGTTCTGTGTGTGTGTGGTTGAGGTTGTGTGTGTGGTTGTGTGTGTGGCTGTGTGTGGTTGTGTGTGTGCGTGTGGTTGTGTGTGGTTGTGTGTGTGTGTGTCTGTGTATGATTGTGTGTGTGGTTTTGTGTATAGTTGTGGTTCTGTCTGGTTGAGATTGTGTGTGTGTGGTTGTGTGTGGGTGGTTGTGTGTGATTGTGTGTATGTGTGGTTGTCGATGTGTGTTTGTGGTTTGTGTATGGTTGTGTGTGTGTGTGGTTGTGTATGTGTATGTGGCTGTGTGCGTTTGTGGTTGTGTGTATGTGTGTTTGAGTGTGTGGTTGTGTGTGTGTGTGGTTGTGGTTGTGTGTGTGGTTGTGTGTGTGTGGTTGTGTGTGGTATATGTGGTTGTGTGTGTGTAGTTGTGGTTGTGTGTGGTTGTGTGAGTGTGGTTGTGTGTGTGGTTGTGTGTGTGTGTGGTTGTGTGTGTGGTTGTGTGTGTAGTTGTGTGTGGTTGTGTGTGGTTGTGGGTGTGGGGGTGGTTGTGGGGGTGGTCGTTTGGGTGTGGTGTGTGTGTGTGGTGTGTGTGTGTGTGTAGTTGTGGGTGTGGTTGTGGTTGTGTGTGGTGTGGTTGTGTGTGTATGTGGTAGTGTGCGTGTGGTGTGCATGTGGCCACGTCTGTGTGGTTCTGTGTGTGGGTGTGTGTGGGTGTGTGTGGGTGGGTGTGGTTGTGTGTGGTTGTGGTTGTGTGTGTGGTTGTGTGTGTAGTTGTTTGTGTGTGTGTGGTTGTGTGTGTGCTTGTGCGTGGTTGTGTGTGTGTGGTATTGTGGTTGTGGGGTGTGGCTGTGTATGGTTGGTGTGGTTCTATGTATAGTTGTGGTTGTGTCTGGTTGAGATTGTGTGTGTGGTTTGTGTATGGTTGTGTGTGTGTGTAGTTGTGTGTGTGTATGTGGCTGTGTGCATGTGTGGTTGTATGTGTGGTTGTGTGTGTGTGTGTGTTTGAGTGTGTGGTTGTGTGTGTGTGGTTGTGGTTGTGTGTGTGGTTGTGTGTAGTGTATGTGGTTGTGTGTGTATAGTTGTGGTTGTGTGTGGTTGTGGTTGTGTGTGTGGTTGTGTGTGTGGTTGTGTGTGTGGTTGTGATTGTGGGGGTGGTTGCGGGTGTGGTTGTGTGTGGGTGTGGTGTGTGGGTGTATGTGGTTGTATGCGTGTTGTGTGTGTGTGGCCGTGTGTGTGTGTGTGTGGGTGTGTGTGTTTGTGTGTGTGGTTGTGTGTGCTTGTGTTTGTGTGTGTGGTTGTGGTTGTGGTTGTTTGTGTGTGTGTGCTTGTGTGTGTGCTTGTGTGTGGTTGTGTGTGTGTGGTGTTGTGGGTGTCTGGTTGTCTGTGTGGGTGTGTGGGTGTGGTTGTCTGTGTGGTTGTGGTTGTGTGTGTGGTTGTGTGTGTGTGGTATTGTGTGTGTGTGGTTGTGTGTGGTTGTGGGTGGTTGTGTGTATGGTTGTGTGTGTGTGTGGTTATGGTTGTGTGTGGTTGTGTGTGAGGTTGTGTGTGTGGTTGTGTGTGTGTGTGTGTGGTTGTGTATGTGGTTGTGTGTGTGTGGTTTTGTGTGTGTGCGGTTGGTTGTGTGGTTGAGTGTGTGTGGTTGTGTGTGTGCTGTTGTGTGTGGGTGTGGTTGTGTGTGTGGTTTTCTGGCTGGGTGTGTTTGTGTTTGTGTTGTGTGGCTGGGTGTGGTTGGGTGAGGGGTTGGGTGTGTGGTTGTGTGTGTGGTTGTGTGTGTGGTTGTGTTTGTGGTTGTATGAGTGGTTGTGTGTGTTTGTGTGTGTGGTTGTGTGTGTTGTGGTGTGCGTGTGGCTGTGTATGTGGTTGTGTGTGTGGGTGGGTGTTGTTTGGTGTGTGGTTGTGTGTGTGGTTGTGTGTATGGTTTTGTGTGTGGTTGTTTGTGTATGTGTGTGGTTGTGTGTGTGCTTGTGTGTGGTTGTGTGTGTGTGTGTGGTGTTGTGGTTGTGTGTGTGGATGTGTGGGTGTGGTTGTGTGTGTGGTTGTCTATGTGTGGTTGTGTGTGTGGTATTGTGTGCTTGTTGTTGTGGTTGTGTGTATGGTTGTGTGTGTGTGTGGTTGTGTTTGTGTGTGGTTGTGTTTGTGTGTGGTTGTGGTTGTGTGTGTGGTTGTTTGTGTGTGTGTGTGGTTGTGTGTGTGATTGTGTGTGTGTGTGGTTTTGTGTGTGTGTGGTTGGTTGTGTCTGTGTGTGTGGTTTTGTGGTTGGGTGTATTTGTGTGTGTGTCGTTGTGTGGGTGGTTGTGTGTGTGGTTGTAGGTGGTTGTGGGTGTGGTTGTGTGAGTGGTTGAGTGTGTGGTTGTGTGTGGTTGTGTGTGTGGTTGTATGTGTGGTTTTGGTTGTGTGTGTGGTTGTGTGGTGTGTGGTTGTGTGATAGTGGTTGTGTTTGGGTGTGGTTTGTGGGTGTAGGTGTGGTTATGTGTGTGTGGTTGTGTGTGGTTTTGTGTGTGTGGTTGTGGTTGTGTGTGGTTGTGTTTGTGGATGTGTGTGTGTTTGTGGTTGTGTGTGTGTGGTTTTGATTTTGTGTGTGGTTGTGTGTGTGTGTGGTTGTGTGCCTGGTTGTCGTTGTGTGTGGTTGTGTGTATGTGTGGTTGTGGTTGTGTGGTGTGTGGTTGTGTGATAGTGGTTGTGTTTGGGTGTGGTTTGTGGGTGTAGGTGTGGTTATGTGTGTGTGGTTGTGTGTGGTTTTGTGTGTGTGGTTGTGGTTGTGTGTGGTTGTGTTTGTGGATGTGTGTGTGTTTGTGGTTGTGTGTGTGTGGTTGTGATTTTGTGTGTGGTTGTGTGTGTGTGTGGTTGTGTGCCTGGTTGTCGTTGTGTGTGGTTGTGTGTATGTGTGGTTGTGGTTGTTTGTGTGTGTGGTTGTGTGTGGTTGTATGTGTGTGTGTGTGTGGCTGTGTGTGTTGTGTGTGTGTGGTTGTGTGGTTGTGTGTGTGTGTGGTTGCGGTTGTGTGTGGTTGTGTGTGTGGTTGTGTGTGGTTTTGTGTGGTTGTGTGAGTGGTTGTGTGTGTGAGTTGTGGTTATGTGTGATTGTGGTTGTGTGTGTGTGTGGTTGTGGTTGTGTGTGTGATTGTGTGTGTGGTTGTGTGTGTATGGTTGTGTGTGTGTGGCTGTGTGTGTATGATTGGTTGTGTGTGTTAGGTTGTGGTTGTGTGTGTGGTTGTGTGAGTGGTTGTGTGTGTTGTTATGTGTGGTTGTGTGAGTGGTTTTGTGTGTGGTTGTGTGTGGTTGTATGTGGGTGTGGTAGTGGGTGTGGGTATGGTTGTGTGTGGTTGTGTGTGTGGTTGTGTGTGTGGTTGTGGTTGTGTGCAGGTGTGGTTGTGGGGGTGGGTGTGGTTGTGGGTGTGATTGTGTGTGGTTGTGTGGTTGGGTGTGTAGTTGTGTGTGTGATTGTGTGTGTGTGTGGTTGTGTGTGTGGTTGGGTGTGTGGTGGTGAATGTTTGCATGTTGTTGTGTGTGTTGTGGTTGTGTGTGTGTGGTGTGTGTGGTTTGTGTGTGGTTGTATGTGTGTGGTTGTGTGGGTGTGTGGTTGTGTGTGTGTGGTTGTGCATGTGTGATTGTGTGTGTTTGTGTGTGTGTGGTTGTGGTTGTGGTTATGTGTGAGTGTGGTTGTGTGTGTGTGTGGTTGTGGTTGTGTGTGTGATTGTGTGTGTGTGTGGTTGTGTGTGTGTGGCTGTGTGTGTGTGGCTGTGTGTGTGTATGGTTGTGTTGGATCTGGCCTCATGGCGTGGTTCCCCCCCGTTCCCCAGCACCCCGTTAGCCTAGCCCTGCACCCAGAAACCCCTGGTCATCCCGTTCCCTGTCCGCCCCGCTCCCTACACGACCCCACCAACCGACGACCAGCCCTGCATTCCACCATCCTCCTTCCCGGTACCGGGCGCCCAGAACCTGCATCACCCCACAGGGCCCCCCGCCGTCATTACCCTCCCCGAGGTCCCTGACTCCCTAGGCCTTGCCTGACCCCGGCCCCAGCGAAACGTAGGCTCCAGACGCGCCATGCCCGGCTGGGGGGTAAAGGGCTCCCTGAGTGAGATAAGACCAAGGAGTTTCGATTGCACCTCCGGCCTCCCCTGGGAGACTGGTTTCGATCACACCTCTGGCCTCCCCGAGAGCTGGCTCCAGACCCTGCTGGGCGTCTGGGAATTCCCAGGCGCATCTTCGAAGGGATCAAAGGACCAACCGACTGAGCACTCCGACGACCAGCCCCCGAGGCAGGAGATCTCCGCCTGCGAGGGTCTGGACATCAAAGGGCCACTGTGCGATATCAAGGGCCGCCCAAGAACTAGCGGGCAGTTGTATCCTGGACAAGATAGCCCTGCTGATCTGATCACGGCTCAACCCTTGGGGAAAAGACTGGAAACTTGGAACTTATCGAGCCCTGCTGACGCTGTCGCGGCTCATCCTCGTGAAGAAGGAACTGGAACCTCGGAGCCCTGCTGACCTCGTCGCGGCTCATCCTTGAACTCTAAGGACATTCGTTGAACACCCTGAGCCCTGCTGACGTGGTCGCGGCTCCTCAAGAACTGACAGACACTCTGTTCACTCCGGATTGAGCCCTGCTGACCTCGTCGCGGCTCAAGGAGTACTCTGGTCCGGCTGGACCATCGACGCTACCAACACGACCTGGCTCGAGAAGAAGAGAGTGGAACAACCAGTACGATCGCCATCTTCCGTATCCCCCGGCTCGAGGATTGAGAGCTGTGCGCAGGGTATGCTTCGTACTGGCCTAATACTGAGACTGTCCTGCTTCCCTCCTCCTTACTATTGAGACTTTACGATCCCTCGATCGCTTGTAAATACGTGTTCATTTTGCCTAAAATCTCTACTGTTTGATAAAGAACTTGCTTACTGAAATCCATGGTGTGGTGTCCGTTCATAAGTGTGGTGTGCGCTCAGTGTGTACGATCCTAGACTCGAAGTCCTCCCCGGTGAGGACCTCACGTTAAGACTCGGCAGTATTCTTGGGAGAGGTGGGTCACGGAGTGGTCGGGAGAGCACATCCTAGCCCTCTGGGATGGCCCCTTCTAACAGCTAGCTCATCTAGTAAAACAAAAAAGTGCTGTAAGGTTTTAATTTCAGAGTCAGAGATTGATCCTCCAACCAGTAGTGCAGTAGGAGGTACATTTGCAGAGTGGTTGAGAAACGGGGACGGGCCTCCGATGAGTTCTAAGCAATGCCACTGTGTGGGACTTACTGGTGGGAATAGGAGGGGTTCTGGGCATCCAGCAATCCTCAGCATCAAAGGGAACTTCGGCCCCCAGCGAGTAGTGTGCAGGAGGTGTATTTGCAGGGTGCTGGACAGGGTACTGGGTCCTTCGTGTGCTCTCACCAATCCTGCAGTACGGGACTTAGTGGCATTAACTAGAGGGCTTTGTGGCTCCCAAGGATCCTCAGTATCCAAGGGACCTTCACCCCCCAGCTAGTAGCGTGTCAGGAGATGCATTTGCAATGTGCCTGAAGAAAGGGGCATGGACTCCGATGTGCTCTCAGCAATATCGCTTTGTGGGACTTACTGGTGATAACAAGAGTGGTTCTTAGCCCCAAAGGACCCTCAGCATCCAAGGGGACTACATCCCCCAATGAGAATTGTTTCAGGAGGTGCATTTGCAGAGTGGTAAAGGAAGGGGGTGGGACCTCCAATGAGCTCTCAGTTAAGTGTGTCATAGTATAGTTCTTGGAGGATAAAGGCCTGTGCAGGTGGTGGGCCCTGGGACTCTAAACAGATTTTGAAGGGGCTGTGTGGCCCCCCTTTCAATAAAATTAACTATCAGTCTGCCTCGAGAGATGGCAGTCCCCGGAGCTAAGATTGGCTGTGGTGAAGGGGCTGTGTCTGTGCCCTCTTCCCCATATTATATATATATATATATATATATGTGTGTGTGTATATATATATATATATATATATATATATATATATATTACCTACTGGCGGTCGCCAGTAGGTATATATAGTTAGGATTTTTTCTCTATGGGTTTTTTGAAAATTCTATGTCTAATAACTTTGGCGTTTGTGGACGGAATCGGCTGAAATTTTCAGGAAAATGGCACGTTTTGTTTCTGAGCAGCCCTTGAAAATTTGGGGGGGGTTCGTCCAGTGGGGGCCGAGAAAAAAGGGGGGTCCCAAAACGTGTTTTTAACATTGAGTTTTCCATAGGGCGGTTGGCCTCACTTTTAGCCCGAACGGCTGAATGGATTTGCACGAAACTTGGCAAAATTGTAGGGACTGGTAGCCCGATGTGCCTTTTGTAGGTCTCAATATATGTGCTCCAGTGGATTTTGAGAAATTAACGTTTAAAAAAAGATATATATCTGTAACAGCGGACCGGTTAGCGCTCTGGTTCGCGGACTTTTCGCGCAACGGAGCTTTGTGAAGCGAAGCTGATTGGTTCTCCGGCGTCTGTCAACATTCCAAACAGTCCGTAGCGGCCGCCATCTTGTCTCTCGGTAGGATCGAGAGACAAGAGGAGGTCAAAACAAAGGGGGAAATAACTATAAGGGGGCATAGTAGATCCTCGCTGACCCCCTAGGTTTGATGTGGAGGTTTTAAAAGGGCCCCGCGGGGCAAAAAAAAATAATAAAAATAATAATCGAACGGCTGAATGGATTTGCACGAAACTTGGCAAAATATTAGGGACTGGTAGCCCGATGTGCCTTTGCTAGGTCTCAATATATGTGCTCCAGTGGATTTTGAGAAATTAACGTTCAAAAAAAGATATATATCTGTAACAGCGCTCCGCTTCGCGTAACGGAGGTTTGCGAAGCTGATTGGTCATTCTGTCACTGGGCTATAGTTGGGCTACATCTGGCTGATATTTGGGCTACATTTGTTTTTTTGTGTGTCTGGCGGCCATCTTTGGGCTACATTGGGCTACATTGGGCTTCATTGGGCTACATTCGGCTAATTAGCAAATAGCTCATCGCAAACTAGGAATGGTAAAGAATCGCTATTTATTCCTTAAAGTTCGCTATTTAGGAAATGCAAATAACTTTGATGATACATATGGCGGTTCATCTCTAACAAGATAAGAAGCATAGGGATAGATTTATGATGACTGGCGCATCACCAGGGATGTGTTAGTCATTCTGTGCCGCTGTTCCGTCACCTATGGTGTGCTGCATTTACAATGCGGCGCATCACGGGGCAAAAACAGCACAGATGCGTGATGTATCTGTGCCGTAAAGGTGGCGCATTGCTGGAGTTGTATCGCAAGTGTGATGAAGCTCCAGCAAGGGTCGGGGGTGCCCCTGTCGCAGGGTTTCTGTTCTCACACAGAACTGTGGACAGAGGATTGGAACCTCGGCGAATTAGGGTGTCCCAAAACTCACGTTAGTAATCAAAAACTATTTAGCAAGCTAGGTACAGTGTCACATTGGATATAACAAACTCTCAATGTTTAGACAATCCAGAATATGAACTTATAGTACCTCAGGATACGTGGAACTCATGAACAGTCGGTCGTTATATATTTCTTAGAAACCAGAACATGGAGTTAAGAAGAACACATGTGTATTTGAAATGTTTATTTACTAATGCCGTCTTCTCAGGCGTAGTACCTTAGATAATAAAAGTACACATATTATCAGTAGCAAAATTACCAGCATAGTTACTAGTACATAAAAAGTGAATGGTGATAGTATGTTAACATGCTGTAAATGAATAAGAGTTAGCAACACTTATAAGCAGCCGCGGGCCGTGGAGGGAGTTACGGTGAGGCAGGGAGGCGGGGAGGGGGAGAAGCAGGGTGGAGAATACAAGTACACATATTATCAGTAGCAAAATTACCAGCATAGTTACTAGTACATAAAAAGCGAATGGTGACAGTATGTTAACATGCTGTAAATGAATAAGAGTTAGCAACACTTATAAGCAGCCGCGGGCCGTGGAGGGAGTTACGGTGGGGCAGGGAGGCGGGGAGGGGGAGGGGCAAGGTAGAGAGGGCTCCACCCTGCTTCTCCCCCTCCCCGCCTCCCTGCCTCACCGTAACTCCCTCCACGGCCCGCGGCTGCTTATATCTCACCCTCCCTAATACACATATTATATTATTTGCTAAGAAGGTCTCTTTGTGTTGGTTTAGGGCGTGCCCATACTTTAGTGTCTTAGATTTGAAGGAATCACATCAGCATACACCAGCTCTCTCTTCATGTGAACCGCATCAACTGTTGTGTATGTGTGTTCGGCAAAGCAATATAAAACCCGCCTCATGCCCAGAATTGGCAGAAGTTGCACTTATGTTATGAGTATGAAGTCGTGGAGATCAGACCTCATAACAATTCTGTATCGTGTTGTTCTTGAAACTTTAGCACTCGCTGTACAGATATAGTTTAACAAGTAAAGCAGATAGTAGACCAATAACATATTATTCTCATGTAAACCACGATGAACTACTAGGTGGAAAGCTAAAGCAACAACTAAATGTCGTGTGCAGAAGTTGCAAAAAAGGAAAAATGGCGTTTAAACCGGTAATGAGCCCATGCTAACTTAACACGGTGTAAAGATATCCAGGACCTAGATGACACCTCCCCATGATCCGGAAACGAACTGAATAAGATAATAGAAGTGCCATCTCATGAGAGCAGATTGCAAGTTTATATGTGGACGGTCCGCAAGGTAAAGCATTAAAAACTAGGAAAATTCAATGCTAAAGAAAAATAAAACAGCCAAGTACTTTATCGAGTCTTAAGCCAATAGGCAAGGTAAATAATAAAAACTTGACAATTAAGTCAATGAATTGTCAATGAAATGCTAGTACTCAGCATATGAAACATGAAAAAGGTCTATGACATAAGTGTGTATGCAAAATAAGCTGCAACAGCCTCCAACAGGAAGTCACCGTCTTCATCCGAAAACAGTTCAGCCATCCAATTTAAAAGCGGAAAAGAACATACGTGCTCTCCCAGCACCGGATCCTCTATCACCATCAGAGGACAGCTCGGTGGGTTTTCAAGAAAGCTGTGTTCCAAGAAAGACTGTGCTGCCGCCAGTAAATTCCAGGGACCAAGTAGTCCATGCATCAATGCCACAGCCATAATCCTTTCGCCAGGACAAACCAACTCGTGAGTAATGATAGGAGTCATCAGCTGATTAAAGTCGACGTCAGGAGAAACCGGTCCGCAGAGACACAAATCAATGGCCCAATCGAAATCACAGGTCAGGCAGTGAAATACAGGCTGGACACAGGTGAAGTAGGAGAACCGAAAAGATAATCCATATGCCGTGCTTAATATCGCCAACGGCATTGTGCCATAATATTCTAGCATGCGATTGCGGAACAGTGTCAGCAGCTGCAGGGTCGGAGGTTGCATAGGAGGGACATCCATATTTAAAAATGTAAAAAAGCACAAGAGCGTCCGCTGGTAATGCAAGTAAAAATGCAATCCACGAACCAGAGTGGAGAAAATGGAATGAAAGGGAGCAGGGATGACTCCAAAGATTTTCTCAAATGAAGTCACGAGACCACTGGTAACAACTTTAAAAAAGTGTGCCAGGGATTTTGTGGAGGATGCGTTAAAGATAGTCGGAAACATGTTGCTGAAATTGAAAGGCAAAGCTGTGTACGGGTGTTCGCTATGTGAAGTACGAAAGTTTCACGGGCCGAACTCAAGGCCACCTCTCTCTGAGACAAAAGAGCTCTTATTCTTGTCATGCCGTTGAAACGTGTCCCAAGGTTGGTATTTGTGGCCAGATTGAAAACTCCCTATGTTCATGTGTGGGAGGAAATAGAACATTTCTGCAGCAAATAACCCGTTCACTTACTGTTACGATAAAAGGAATACTTTTAATTAACTCAGAACAATCTTCATTATTGAGCATCAAATAACTACCATTTTCCAACAACTTGAACGTGGGGATGATAGCAGGAACTGGCGTGCCTTGCAACACGCAAGCCATATTTGGTCGGTGTTTGTTGCATGAATCGTGTAACTGTATGTGCCTACACATTAGTGAATGATCTGGCGTCTCAGTGCATTCCTCTCCATTCAGATAAACTTCTTGATCATCTTTGAAACATCTGTATGTGTATGGAAGCGACCAGACCTCATGAACAAAAGCACTACCTAAAGGTTCATAAAGACCTATTGGTATATATTTCATACAATTTGAAAACTTATATAAAGCAAAAGGCAGCGTTATTAAACCGTGGATAAGGCATGTTGCCAAAAAACCCGCAATCCTCTGCTGATGATGTCACTGAGCATGTCATGAATGATGTAATATGTGACATCATCAGTAGTGGATTATGGGTAATAGTATCTCTAGTTTACTCCCCTATAGCTGTCTTTCTTTTAACATAAGTGTGTGTTTCCTTCCCTTATACTTACTGTTTTTGGTTCGCTTCCAGTTCGCGTACCAGCGAGCGAACTAGGAAGCGAACTAAGAGAAATAGAGGTTGGCACAGTTCCAAATATTGTACCAATTTTTTAATAACGGGGAGGTAGTTCTGAAAAGAACTTTTTTTTTTATTTTTCTGAACATTTTTTTAATGTTTTTGAATTTTTCGGAACAGTTTTATATTTTTTTGGGTTTTTCTTGGAGGGGGCAATGAAAACGATTCATTGTAAAGGGCTCAACAGGAGCAACAAAACAAAAAAAAGAAGTATTTATTATTTTGGGCGTTTCGGACAAACTTGCATATGATAGTCAATAGCTCTGTTGATCAGAGTGATGCTTCTTTCTCCGTAGGAAATGAATCCATCGCAAAATACGCAGGTGTGTTTTACTTCACCAAATCTCATTTGTATATTTGGCACCATCTCCCTGCCCTCTGGTCCCGTTACTTCCGGTACAACAGATCTTCTGGCCATAATAGGGAGATTATCTAGGTCGTTCCGAAACTGTGCAGCACTGTAGTTGTTAGGATGCCACCTAGTCATATGGCGATGCATTGTGTAGTTTCCGAAACTGTATTTTTTGTCGGTCCCTCTGGACAGTCTATCTTGACATATAAGGCAAGTTACGTATCTTGCATTTACTTTTTTCTGACCTTTGGGAATTTTAAAAAATTGCCAAATGAAGTTTTCTTTCCGGTGAGACGTCTTGGGCTGCTCAGGCAAAAACTGCCTCTCTTCGTGCTCGTCCTCCTGTTCCTCTTCTTCTTCTTCTTGTTGAATTACAACTTGAGCAGGTGGTCCTCTCTTCCTTGGAGGTGGTGGAGGTGGTGGGGAAGCACCAGCTGAAGCTACTAAAGAAGCCATTGCTCAGTGATCACAAAGGGTCTTTCTCTCACAATGATGAAAGTCAGAGTGAGGAAAGAAGGAGGGATTTTCATCATTTGGGAAAAACAAGAGTTCTCAACCAATCAAAAGTGTTCATTTTAGATTATATGACCTAGTCTTACATCATTAGGAAACCAAAAGTGAAATGAACCAATGAAAAGTGTTATTACCAAGTCACATGACTTGCTGTGTTTACGTTAAGCGCTTTGCAGGGCCTCCCGGTTTGCTTCCAGAAACCTGCGCTTTGGCACTCGCTTCGCGTACCAGTTCGCTAACGTAGCACGTCATATGACGTATCACGCGACAACGTGGAACGTCATGCGGACGGGAGGCGTCACGATGTTGTTTTCTAACGCGGCACTTGCGGTAAAGAAACGTTTACCGGCTCGCGGTCTATTTCGCGGCATCAAGGTCAGCTAACGGGAAGCTTCCCGATTCGCGAAGCGGGAACGAAGAAAAAAAAATATTTAAAAAAAAAATTATTCATAAACATATAAAATATATTTTTGGATTTAAAGAAGAATACATTTTACAGCTACAGATATTAGCTGTTAAAAAACCAATGAAATTCACAGAAAAAACCATAGGTTATAGACCATATATAGTTAGGAATTAGCATTTACAAAACCTTGAAAATTCACTGAAAAAACCATAGGTTATAGACCATATATAGTTAGGAATTAGCATTTAGAAAACCTTATTTTACTCACACAAAACCATTGAAATTCCATATATAGTTAGTTGCACTAACTATATATCGCGCACCCGCAATCCACTGCTGATGATGTCACATATTACATCATTCATGACATGGTCAGTGACATCACTGATGACATCACTGATGACATCTCAAATGACATCACTGATGACAACATCCAGTGACTGTATGTTTCTGTAAAGTTAAAATATGTCTTAGATATTGAAGAATGAGTGGATGTATAAGTGTCTGGATGAAGGATTTAGTAGGTGCGTGACTGACTGTATGAGTGAGTGATTAAATGTGTCTCACTGAATGCATGGGTTAGTGACTAAACTGTCTTAATTTGTGCATCATTATGTCTGTTGTGATGTAAACTGCTGCATGTGTTGATCATTAGCTATACGAGAGGCTATATGTGTTATTAATTGGTTGCCCAAGTATTTCTATGGGAGATTGAGTTTGTGTGGGGGTGGCTGGGAGGTGTGTGACTCTGTGCATAGATGTGTGAGCAGTTGATTCACTAGGTGTATGAGTTCAAGAGTGCATGTGGAAAAAGCTACATGGGCGGTTGACTGTGTGCATGAGTGTATTGATGAGTGAATGGATATCTCAATGCTACATGTCATAGTAAGTACATATGTAAAACACAGTACATGTGAGAGTTGGCATATATAAATAACTGTGCATGAGAGCCACTGAATGTGTGAGTGGCTGTATGGATCATTGTGAACTTGTATCAGGGATTGTATAAGAGAGTAAATATGTGTTAGTATATGTTTGAATAAGTAAGGTGTGTATAACTGTATAGTTGAGGAAATGGAGGTGAGATTGTTTCTTTGCATGACTGACTAGGTGTGTGAGTAACTCCATGGATGAGTGACAGTGTGTGAGTGTCTGTATACACTGAGTGTATCTAAGGTTATATTAGAGTCTGAAGAGGTTTATCGTATTAGCACAAGAATGATGTCAAATGAGATGTCATCAGTGATGTCATCAGTGATGTCATTTGAGATGTCATCAGTGATGTCATCAGTGATGTCACTGACCATGTCATGAATGATGTAATATGTGACATCATCAGCAGTGGATTGCGGGTGCGCGATATATAGTTAGTGCAACTAACTATATATGGAATTTCAATGGTTTTGTGTGAGTAAAATAAGGTTTTCTAAATGCTAATTCCTAACTATATATGGTCTATAACCTATGGTTTTTTCAGTGAATATATATATATATATATATATACACACACATACATACATACATACATATATACATAGCCTTCCGCCGCCTCCCCCCTCACTGATTTTGAGCACTGTCCGGTCTCACCGGGCACAAGCAGATTAGTTACCTTTCCATCTGTTTACACTCACTGTATCCCATATTTCCTTTTCCCTGGGTAACCTCCCCTTCTTGTACATAGCTAGCAACTAGGACCTTTCCATGCCTAAACCTAGGAAATTAAAAAGCCAGTTCCACATGGCCACTTGGCGAGAACAGCTGCACACTTAACGGTGTGAATCTGCCTGAACAATAACAGCAATGAAATGATAATTGCTCATTATTTATAATTAAGCTTAACTACTGGTGTAAATATGCTTAACAGATTTTATATTGTGTTCAATGTATATTAATGCACCTTTTAAATTCTGACTCTTTTCTTTCGCAATTATGTTAACCTTTGGCAATGAGTCTGCCCTTTACTTGTATGTACCTTTTAGTCTTTTCTCCTTGGCCTTGGTGGAAGACTGGTCCTACCTCTATGTTGTTTAATTATATTGTTTTAAATGGTGTCCACTGGTGGTGGAAAATTGGCTTGTGACAAAGAGCGTCAGCTCGAAATGCGTCAGCCGAAATAAAATAACCTTCCTGTTTGCAACAGTAACGTGGAGTGAGAATCCTGTTTTTCCACCTAAGAACTAAACTGGGAAAACCTTTGTTCATATATATATGTATATGTATATGTATATATATATACGGCACGTGAACAAGGGCTTCAGGGCTTGAAACGCGTTGTGCGTTTGGGTCTTTTCAATAAAAAGATTTACTGACCAGAAAAAAACTATGAGGTCTGCGTCTCTTTCCTCGCCAAACCGCCGGGTGCGGGAGTTGGAAGCGGTTTGAGTGTCCAGGATATATATATATATATATATGTGGTTTGACAAAGAACGCTTGGCAGTTGAAACGTGTTATACGTGTATAAATATGTATTTATTTATTCTTGCTTGAAGTGTTGGCAGGCAATTAGATCTCTGCTCGAGATTGAGAGAATTTGTGGATCGTCCATGTCCCTAAATGTACAAACTTGAATTTTCTGTAATATTTCTAAACCTACTGAATAGATTTACACCAGATAACAAAAATGCACTCTTTCTGGACCAAGATCTAGTTTTCTGCCAAAGTTGGTGTAATTTCGTATAGCTGTTCGGGCTGCAGTCTTGTTCGAAATCTGTATGGGAATTAATATGAGAAACACACTTTTTTTGACCCTCTCTTTTTCTTGTCTCCCGCTTGACGGATCACACCATGTAATTCTCTCTTTTGAATTATTCATAACACTATAATCCAAATTCTTGATGAATTTCACCTACATAGTTATGCACTTCACTCTACACCAATCTTCGCAACTCCACTGTACACTACTCCACTATATGGAATTCAAATGTGCACCAAACTAGTATACACCAACCCACTCTAAACCACTCCACTATATGCTATTCCACACTACACCACTCTCTCTACAGTACCATCATGCCCAGGGGCGACTCTGCTGGGAGGTGAAGCAGTGTGCTCCCACACCAGTTTCTTACTTAAAGGCTCCCTCGAGCCGCTTTGAGCTGACGAGCTCGTGGAGAGGCCCCTGCGCGCCTGGAGAGATACTGGGTTCCAAAAATACGGCAGCCTGTTCAGCAACCCCAAATAATTTTACCTAATCTCTGCTGATGACGGATAATAATCCAGAAACACGTATCCAGAAATGGCCAGCACTAATCTGCACCCACCTGGTGAAACACTCAAGACTTTCCAAGTGTACTCGCTTGTCGATCTGAACTGCATCTACCATGATGCCCAGGGGCGACTCTGCTGGGAGGTGAAGCAGTGTGCTCCCACTCCAGTTTCTTACCTAATTGTATGTCTCTCCTTTCTACGCCACTTCACTCTATCTATTACACTGTATGCAATTCCACTCTAAGTCACTCTACTGTATGGTATTGTACTTTACCTCACTCCACTATACGCAAGTGCAGTCCACGCCACACCACTGTAGGCCACCCCACTGTATGGTACTCCACTTTATGGTACTCCACTGTATGCCACTTTACAGTACAATATTGCACTGTATGCCACTGCACTGTATGCTCCTCCACTCTATATTATGCACACCTCCACTCTACGCTACTCCGCTGTATGGTAGTCCATTCCACTTCACTGTATGCCACCCCAGTCTATGTCACTCCACTGAACACCAATCCACTGTATGCTACTCCGCTATACGCTATTCCACTGTACGCCACTTAACTCTACACCACTATACTGTGTGGGATTACAATTTATGCAAATCCATTGTACACCACATCACTCTACATCACTTCCCTGTATGCTACTCTACTCTACACTCTTCCACTCCACAACACTCCACTATACTCCACTCTGTGCTATTCTACTTTACTCCACTCCAATTCACTCTATACTACTACAGTGTATGCAACTCCACTCTACGCAACTCACCTGTGCAGTATTCAACGGCCAGTCCACTGTACACCACTCCAGTCTACTCCACTCCACAATACGCCACTCCACTGTATGCTGCTTTCCTACATGCTATTTCCCTTTACGCCACTTCACTGCACCCCACATCACTAAATACTATTCTTTTATATGCCACTGCACTCTATGACACTCCATTTCATTGCACGCCACTCCACTTTAAGCCACTATACTGTATGCCTTTCCAATTTACCACACTCCAATGTACACCAATAAATGTACTTCACTATAAGGTACTGCACTATAAACTATTATACTCCACTGTATTCCACTCTATGCTGTTGTTCCACTGTATGGCACTCCACTCTACGCCAATCCACTGTATGATACTCTACTATCCAGTATTCCACTCAACGCTGGTCCATTCTACACCACTACACCAAACACTATTTAATTGTACATGACTAAACTCTACCACACTCTATTGTATGCTATTCCATTGTGAGCTACTCCACTGTACTCTCCTCCACTCTACGCCACTCTAGTATACACCACTCCACTCTATGGCACTCCATTCTCACTACTTTATTGGTGCCTCCACTCTATTGCACTCCACTGTATGCTATTCCAATCTACCCCCCTCTACTGTACACCCCTGCAGTGTATGGCACTCCACTGCACGCCACTCCACCGAAAACTCCTGAATTCAATGCTATTTCTCTGTACGCCACCCCAGCGCCTTGAGACCCATATGGGTGAGTAGTTGCGCTTTCAAATTCTCTTGATTGATTGATTGATTGATTGATTGATTGATCATTGTACGCTATTTCAGTCTATGCCACTCTACTCTACCCAACTCCACTACATACTACTCAATTCTACTCTGTTCCATGACACACTACTCCACTCAACGACATTCTACGCCCCTCCACTGTACCACAAAATGCTCTACTCCATAGCACTCCACTGTATAACACTTTATTTCACTCTATGCAAGTGTATAGCACTGTAGTTCACTTTACTGGACAACACTCTAAACAACTCCCTCTATTCCACTCCACCCTACTGTACTCCACTCAACTCTATCACATACTACTTGGCTCTACTCTACTGTACTCCACTACTCCACTCTATACCACATCACTCTTCCGAAGTCTATGATAATCAACTCTACGACACCCAATACCACTACCCTCTACCACACTGTACTACACTTTACTCAACTCCACTCCACTGCTCTCTACAACACTCTAATACACTCTGGGGCATATTACCAAGGGCATTATCGCCGCATTAGCGGGACTTTTTCCCACTAATGCGGCGATAATTTTATCGCCCTATTACCAAGCTGTCGCTAACACCAGTTAGCGACAGCTTGTAGGCGATAGCGGGCATTTAGGGGCCCACTTTGCATGTCAGCGATAATTATCGCTAATGACATGCAAGGTGGGCGTGCCAAGATGTTAGCGACTGAAAACAGTCGCTAACATCTCTAACTCCTATTATCAACTTTTGGAAATATTCGCGCTAAGCGCGAATATCTCCAAAAGCTAACGCCTGCTAAAAGCAGTTCTTAGCCATGTTATCCAATGGAAGGTGGATAACATGGCTAAGAGCATTGTCACGATAATGCATGAATATCGCTGATTTTTCAGCGATATTCATGCATTTCGCAGGATTTTTACCGCTTTTGAGATAAACCTTGATAATATCAAGGTATCTCAGCGGTAAAAATCCTTGGTGCTCGGCGATATTTTTTGGTAATATGCCCCTCTGTGTCCCTGCACTCTACTCCACTGTACAACACCAATCAACTGTATACCAAACAGCAGTACACTCTACTCTAAACCACCCTATGGCACTACCCTATGGCACTTTACAACACTCTCTGCTAGGACAGTCCACGCTACTCCTCTCCATGCCACTTTACTGTACAAAATAACACTACACTCAATAACACTTTAATCCAGTCTATCCTACGTCACTCCAATCAACTACACTATACACCACTGTACAATACTTTTCAAGACTCTATGCCACTGTTCAACGCTTCTCTCTACACTGCTTAACTCTGCTACACTATCCTCCTCTCTTTTCAACCGTAATCTACAAAACTATACCACACGCTTTGCCACTGTAAGAGACTGTACTCCACCTTATCAGTGTACACTCCTCTTTTCAAATCTATACTGAACCTAATCCTGCAACATTCCAGTGTACAACAATACTCCACTCTATGTGACTTTCCAATACTTTACAACACCCCATTCCTTTGTACTGTATGACACACCACTCCAATTGATCACACTTTACTCAACTGCATGCTACACCACCAAACTGTTCTACACTCTATGCCACTCTACTGTACAAGACGCCACTCCACACTATCACATTTTACTTCACTGTACACTACCCAATTCCACTGTACTCCATTGTATTCCACTCTGCAATTCATCACTCTATTACACTGTACTACACGACACTGACCTCTACTCTTCTGTATGAACCTCCACATAACAACACTCCTCTTGCACACATTGGACATTTTTATTTGAAACACATTGTTATTAAAACATTTGAAATAACAGAATTTAAAGACAAAACCGAAGTTTAAAGCTTAGTTATAGTTAGGCAAATTTTTATTTTTTCCTATAAAAAACAAACTTAAAATACACGAATATTTTAAATTATAAATTTATAGTCAGTGCTTAATTTGAGACAATGGTTTCCAGTGCTCGGCAGTGGCACTTAGTTACCAACACCGGGTCTTGTGACAATCTGCCACATGGTAGCACTGTTTCTGTTTTTTGGTTTTTTTAGCGATTGGCACATTTATTTATTAATTCAACAGTTCTTTATTCATTAAATATATATTTAATATACATTAAAATGACTAATACTGGCCACCCAAGCCATTCTTATAGCTTTGGGGGCCTGGAATAGTCTGGAGTGTGATGTTCTTAGCTGTGTTTGTACTGTCACCGGCAGTGCTGGCCGAGACAATGAGTGGTGCAAGCTGCAGAGGCCTCCTGACAACAGCCCTGCCACTTATTGTTTTGCAAATTAAGCACTATTTATAGTTATAACTTTCAAGTACAAGTAATCCACCACCTGAAAAATATTATAAGTTGTGCACTTCCCAACACATTCATTTCAGCTCTCTAACCAGTCAACCAAAACTAAAAAGGCTTAGTGATGTCCCTCCGTATTCTAGGGGTACAACTAAGCTAAACATACATTATAAAAAATAAAGCCCTTTTAGGGCATTATTAGGCCCTTCTTCAAAGGAGTAGTGAATAACAAATAAGTGAATCCTGCCGCTGATTTATTATTCAGTTTTTAAATTAAAGTTTTTACTGTGGGTGTCCCAGTGCCCACCCGAGACACCCATATACTATTTTTGTACTGGGAGAGGGGTATTTGCTCCCCTTCCACAAACCTTTCCAGAGCCTTGGGAATCCATCCCTTGGGGCAATTTTCTTTTAAAATAAAGGGAGGAGGCAAGCGGCCCTCCCTCCCCGAGCCGCTGTGGCCCATGGGGCCCTATCGCATGTGACCTATATTTAAAATAAAGGAAGGGGGTATACAGCCCCCATTCCAGATCCTTTACAGCCCCAGGGACCCCATCCTGTTAGGCCTCTAGTAGGTGCCCCAGTATCACCCACAAACTGCTACATTGAGGGCTGTGTGGGGATCCTTGGTCCGTGATGGATCCCCAACCAGCACGATACTGGTTGCTGGGGGAAGCTGGCACCTTTCCTTTGCTCCCACCTGAGCGGCGATACAAAAGGGGATGATGGACGGAGCGTTCGAGCAAATCAAACACTCACCCCCAGTCAACTGATCTGGGTTTAATCCATCACCATTCTTTAGCTCACTCGGCCACCCCAGTTCAGACATGGCAATATGCAAATCAGTCTTACCCTGTGCCTAATGGGAACAGTCCAGCCCGAACTGCCAAGCCATGTCTTCCCTGGACCGGAAACAAGCATCCTGGGAACGGTTTCGGATTCATAATCCTCATCAGCCAGGCTATCTTGAATCCAGTGGCCAAGTGAGCAAGGGACTCACGTCTGAGCATACCCTGCCACACTTAGGGCGAACAAAGCGATACAAAAGGGGATGATGGACGGAGCGTTTGAGCAAATCAAACACTCACCCCCAGTCAACTGATCTGGGTTTAATCCACCAGATCAGTTGACTGGGGGTGAGTGCTTGTATTGTCAATGCTCCGTCCATCATTTCCTTTGGTTTTGCTTTGTTCGCCATAAGTTGGCAGGGTATGCTCAGACGTGAGTCCCTTGCTCACTTTGCCACTGGATTCAAGCAAGCCCGGCTGAAGACGGCTGTAGTGCCAGAAACCGGTCCTGGGAAGCTTGTTTCCGGTCCAGGGAAGACATGGCTTGGCAGTTCGGGCTGGACTGTTCCCATGAGGCACAGGGACAGACTGATTTGTATATGGCCTTGACTGAACTGGGGTGGCAGAGTGAGCTAAAGAATGGTGATGGATTAAACCCAGATCAGTTGACTGGGGGTGAGTGCTTGTATTGTCAACGCTCCGCCCATCATTTCCTTTGGTTTTGCCCACCTGAGCGGCAGCAGCATTTTTCTATTGCTTCCACTGGGCAAGAGCAAATTGGAGATCCCTGCCCAGGGGAGTACGTGCAGGGTATGCCCGCACTCTTCTGGACAGGGAACCACACTGTCATAGGGACCGGCTTCCCTGGACAATAGCAGTACCATGCCCTAGCAGACGGCATCCAGGGCCAATACCAGCATGAGGAGGGGGGCGAGTGGCCCTTCTCCCCTTCATGTTGTTTTTGACCCAAAGGAATGGGCCCCTAGATCACATCCTTGGCTTGGGAAGGGGGCTGAATGCCCCCCTACACCTTTGTCTTATTTTGGCACCAAGGGATGGGATAACTGGGCTCATTTGGGGCTTAGGGGGGAGCTGCATGCCTACCCCCTTAAATTAGCACTTGGCAACAAGAGGTGCGGTCCCTGGGCCCTCATGGGCTCAGGGTTGGAGTCGCACTAACGTCCCTCCCTAAAAACATTAGTGAAGACCCCCATGCCAATGCCCAACCAGTGGGTCAAATGTTATTGTACTAAAAGGGAGTTATTGCAGGCCCTTGCTACTATGCCACAAGTTCGCTCCATGTGGGGAGAGAAGGTGAAGAAAACCTTGGCTGTTATAACCTGACGGATCAGTCTGCTTAAAGATTATTGCCCTAACCTCGTAAAGTTTGACAGGTGTGTCAGAATCAAACGAGAATGAAAATACAGGCAGTCCAGAGGATGGCTAGACTTGTGTTTAAAAGATCTAATCATAAGGCATGCAACAAACTGATATGTGGTATTTTTCAGAAGGGGGAATTTGTAGTGCTCCTTGTACTGAATAGGGTAGAGCCTTGATGGTGGCATGCTGTAAGCAGCTAACCTCGCTTGGTAAGACATGCGCTTATTTGGCGACATTGGCTCACTTTAGCCAAAACCGACTGTGGCGAGCATGGGACCCTGCGACCTTTACTGTTAATGGAAAAGATGTACATGCAAGGTGAGTGATTGATTGTTAATAGCAGATGGCTGAAGCTGAGACGTCATGGAATAAGGTAAATGTAGCTAGGTTGTTACTTGAAATCCGGTTTAGAAACCAAACACTTCACCACCAATATAGAATCAGCACTTCTAAACGTACCTGCTGCACTTTTAATTCACAGTACTAAACCCCTCCTTTCTATGGCTCCCCATGACTTTGCCCAGTCCGCTTTCTATGTCTATTCGGGTTGAGCTTTAGCTCTCTAGGAAGAGAGTGATTGACGTAGAGTACAAAAAACACAGATGCTCGGAAAGATCATGTCACCATCAATCAAGTTATGTTCAGGGGCACCAGTATAGAGCAAGGTGTCATTGAAACGCAGGCTGTGACCTTCTACTGCACATGAAAGGTCACAGGGGCAAAATCTAACCTATTGGGAGGCATGGGCTTCTAAATTAGTAATATGTTTTATAAGATGCATCAGGAGAACTATGCAACTCTTCCTGTTCTGAATGCATCTATATTAAACCACAAACGCTGTTGCTATTAAGGACTGTAGTCAGCCATATAGGTTCATATATCCAGAAGAGACGTTCAGTGCTACATCAAAAAAACTGGGACTAACTCATCCGCACGATTGTTCCTTTGTTGTAGAAAGGTGCTTGCAGCAGCATTAATTGACAGGGCCAGATTGAACGTTGCAACCTCTCTTTGTATGGCTGATGGTGATCAGGGAAGGGTCAGATCTCACTTTGCAGTATCACTTGAATAGATAGAAGGATTATACACACAAGTATAAATCTAAACTTTATAAAAATAATCATCCAAAAGTGGTGATATCCATGCAGGAGCTGACCAGTGAAGGGATGTGTCCATATAAATCCCATGTTCCCATTCTTTCCTTACCTACAACTTATTTTTGCTTTCCCTAACCACATCAGGTCTTTGTACAGCTCAAGCATCTATCTCTGCAATAAAAAAAATAATTGGTATGACAGTCAGAAATCTAAAAAGTGACAGGTATTCAATAACCTAACTGGGAGAACTAAATGACATCTTATAATAATTAAGTGGCTGTCACACACCAAACACTCATTACCCCCATGGAACCCCTGCTGAGTAAAAAGCAGACCTCCCTCTTTGAAGTGCACGCTGTACTTCTTTCACCATTGCACTCACTGCTTAGTAAGGGTGTGTTAAATTCACAGAATTTGCAGTGAAAAGTGACGCATCGCTGTTTTCACGCAGCGATGCGTCACTTTTCATAAATGAGGCCCCAAGTTTTTGACTGCCTTAAATATAGCGCAATTTGTGTTTTTCATCAGTCTCACCAGACCAGTATATGTGGGGTGCATTCAATGTGTGTGCACATCAAGACGTTCATTTTACCTACACTGAAGAAATTTGCCCCATAAGGTGTGAAGCTTCATCCTGGAGTTATGTGTGTAAGGCTGGGAAGACAGCCTTCGGGGATTTACTGATGGAAAACCTTAATGTGTTTTTAATTAATCTGCTGTTCTGTGTTGAAGGTAGTTATCACAAAGATCGCTCTTGAAGTTCCTTAATGCAGATACTAAGTGAAGGGAACTCATTTTCTAATCACAGATTCATCATTATCCAAATTATAAATGCATAATGGTAGGCTAAATCTCTTTGCTCTTTTCATAATGCTGAAGATTTTAAAGGTAATAATACTAAATATATCAGCATTAAAATCAAAATCTCAGCATATGCAATTGATCCCCTTTTATGTCTTGCGTATCAAATTTGCACTGTTCCTAGCATTCTTCGGGTCTTATTACGAGTACTGGCACCAGCTCGGGCAGTCCAACCGCTGTATCACGATGGTGGCGGTGGGACTGCCCCAAGACCAGAGACCAGAGCCTCCACCGGGATCCAGGATCCCGTTGCGGTCTGAAATGGAGCTGAATATGCTGGTAGTTGGCAATGCTGATACCAGCACTGCTGAGCATATTACGACCTGCATTTCCACCGCCCATTTCATGCCGGCATCCCGCCATGAAAAGGGTGGTGGAAATGCAGTTAAGAATCTGGCCAGGGGGGTGCGTGCATTGGGAGACATATTATGCCCCCCCTACAATTGCACCTTTGTGCGTGCACTATATAGCATGCACAACATGGTGCATTGCGTGCACTGTGTGGCATGCACGGCATGGTGCATTGCGTGCACTGTGTGCCATGCAAGACATGGTGCGTGGCATACCATGCACGTACATACTGCAAGCTCTCTCATGAGCCTAACATACTCGCTGCCATGACACTGCCACCGCACTGCCCGCATGCCCTGGATTCAGCTCATAATCCAGTGGGTAGGTTCAAGACAAGCTTGGCGGTCTTCCTGGGACCGTCACGGTGGCGATACCAGAGGCAGACAGCCAAACTCATATTAAGGCCCTTAATATTATTATTCATAACTTTAAAATGCTGAAATAATCATGAAACATCGAAAAAACTGTAATTTTCCCTCTTAATGGTCACTTCACACCTAATATGCTCCATATTACTGGCTTTGGTTGGTGCTTGACTGCTCTTAGGGGCATATTTATGAGGCCCTTGCGCCTCCTTGCGCCGCAATTGCGTCACTTAATGTGACGCAACGGCGGCGCAAACAATGCGCCCTATTTACAACGTTACGCATCTAGGAGATGCGTCACGTTGGAAAGCCCTGCGCCATAAGGAGGCGTTCCTGCGCAGGGGGGGGCGTTCCTGCGCAGGAACGCCTCCTAAAAGTGGCTGAGTGAAATCTATGAGATTTCACTCAGTCACTTTCTACGTCAATTCCTTACGCCTGCTTGAAGCAGGCGTAAGGGTGACGCACCATGCATTGAAGAGGTGGCCCCTGTGCATTGCAGGAGTCATGTCGCACTTGCGACATGACTCCTGCAATGCGCCGCCCGTACGCCGAGAGATGCGTCACGCATCTTCACTGCCTTGCACCATGGTGCGCCGCATTGTAAATGCGACGCACCATGGGTGGCGGAGCAGTGGCGGAGCAGTGGCGCACTGTGGCGCACATTAACTGGCGCATCCCTGGGGATGCGCCAGTTAACATAAATCTGCCCCTTAGTATGTAGTTTTCTGACTGAAATAAAAGCCTGCACATTCTCACTTTCAGTTAAAAAATAGTAAATTGTTTTCAAACTCAAATAAAAGGCCAGACATTCTCACTTTCAGTTAAAAAATGTATGAGAGCACACTGAGGACATGCGGCGTGTCAGTTTTTTTTAAGTGTGCTGGAAACGAAATTAGTGCCTACACTACTGTACAGAGCGGTACAAAAGGGGGTGGTGATGGATGGATCATTTTTTCTGCTGGAAAGATCCATGAGCGATCTGGATAAAATTTATATGAAAGAGCTCAGATTTTTACTGAACATCCATTCATCAATTCCCCAATGTAAACTACGATTAGAGTTAACACTGGTCTCATTAGCTATTCGTCACTTAGCGGCAATATTGAACTACTTCTGTGACTGTGCACAGGCGAAGAAAGACTCAATGAGATCTCTGGTCTACAATGAGGTAATCAACAACCGAGATGTGGGCTTGCAGCTGAATATGGGTTCCGACAATAAAACAATTGTGGAAAAAAATTGCCGTCATTGGCAGATCTCTTAAATTTGCCCCATGTGGAGCAGAAGAAATTAATCAAACAGGCTCTTTGGAAGAATGTAAGAGCTGCGGAAAAAAACTTAATGCAATCAATTGCAGATATTGTTTTTCCACTACAGATTGCCAATTTATTGGGAAGTTAACTACATTTTTAGATAATGTCTATTGCAGTCTTAAGGTACTGTGATTGGAACACTGCTTTTAGGGAATATTTGTAAATATGTTGGTGATTTTAATGTCTTTTTCTATTGTACGAATATTTTGATATATTTTATACAATGCATATTTATTCATTCAACTCAAATAAAAATTGAAATAAATTTTGATGCATATACTTGACCTGCTAGGTTGAATTAAAGCTATTAACATGAATAGTGCCCTTCAAGTATTGTGCTTATTATCCATGCTTCCTTTACTCTTTCCAAATATGTTCTTTAATAATTGACAATAACACTTTCTAAAGTCATTTGGAGTAACAAACTTCGAAGCCTAGCTGACAGCCAATAAAAATTATGGGGATATAAGTATGCCAGATTTGTCTAAATGTCATACTAAATTCATAACCATACAAAGTTCACTTTGGTTTCACACCGTACAATCTATCACATTACTGACATTGATTTTAATTCACATAAACTGATTATATCTTTTCCAACACCAGAAATTTTTACAACACATAACAACAACAAAATACTATGGGGCATATTACCTAGCAATAGCGATATTTATCGCTAAGCAGGGTTAGCGGGAATAATTTTATCGCCGCGCTACGACGATTTTTATCGCTGAGATACCTTGCTATCATTAAGGTTTATCTCAGAAACGATAAAAATCATTCGAAATGCGTGAATATCGCTTGAAATACAGCGATATTCACACATTATCGTGACAATGCTCTTAGCCATGTTATCCACCTCCCATTGGATAACATGGCTAAGAACTGCTCTGGGCAGGTGTTAGCTTTTGGAGATATTCACGCTTAGCGCAAATATTTCCAAAACTACGCCTTTGTAGGTAATAGGAGATAGCGATGTTAGTGACTGTTTTCAGTCGCTAACATCTTGGCACACCCACTTTGCATGTCATTAGTGATAATTATCGCTAACTGGTGTTAGCGACAGCATGGTAATAGGGCGATAAAATTATCGCCGCATTAGCGGGAAAAAGTCCCGCTAAAGCGGCGATAATGGCCCTTGGTAATATGCCCCTATATCCTTTATCATAAAAACAGATACATAACATTAGTCTACTTAAAATTCAATGCAATATTTCATTCTCATCTCATCTCTCTTTAGTATAACTCTACTTTTTAAATTGAAGCTTTAATATTACATTTAGGAAGTCCTGAATTCAATAAGGTATTTTCAATTTACAACATTTATGCTAAGCCAATGCATTTCAATCTTTTCTAGAGTTATACAGTAAATATAATCTTGATTCCTTAGAACATTATAAGTAGGACATTTTATGTAACTCTATCCTTAAAGCATTT
Organism: Lissotriton helveticus; assembly: GCF_964261635.1. NCBI lineage: Eukaryota > Metazoa > Chordata > Amphibia > Caudata > Salamandridae > Lissotriton > Lissotriton helveticus. The sequence continues at coordinate 163,303,656 of NC_136068.1, forward strand.
CCTAGAACTTTACCTTCTGATTTAGAAATATATTTAAATCTGTTTAATTTATCCAGGCATGTAATAACCAAAATATGTACGAAATTGGTATATTGGCTTCTCATTTTCATGTTATTCAACACTTCTGAAACATTGATTTTTCCCTGTAGTATTCCCTAGGAATGTGCAAGAAGATGTGGTCAGGTACAAGTTCTGGTTAGCTTTTAGTTTCTCTTTATCAGATCAATGTATTAGTATTAAACAATTATCTGTGGACCTCCTATACATTATTTGAAGCTATGTTATTGGACAGCATTGTAAAGTTTACTCTGCCTCTTTACGCACGTATTATATGAAGGTTCCATTATTTTAGATTTATGGTATAACGTTTGGGACACAATAACAAAAGAATCTTGATGTTTCAGATTTTATTTCCTTTAATTTAATTAGATGTAATTAGATGCAAATCATGTAGCTTGTATTGTTGATTACGAATTGGTCATATGACATTATGTGATTTTCTTATCTCAACTGCTTCAGAGGAATCGCTTCAAATTCAAAAGATGCTAGACTTTTATCTGTTCCCTGTTGGTGGGCCTGTATTACGTTTCCAAGAAAAGGTGCCAAACCTTCTCCTTGTAATTTTTATAAAGTATCACTCTCTCACAAACGGTTTTGGAAACATCTTGATGCCTACATTGTCAATGTACTCTTGAATGGCTAATTTCATTATTTTACTTTAATTCCAATACTGCCACTATCTGCCCATAGGTTTACTAGATTATTTCAAAGTAGCTCAATTATATTTTTTACATTACATTTTGCTCTATTTTGCAATCGTTCTCTTGTTTTTTTATGCAACAATGTTGTTACCATATTCGGTATTGTTTTTTGTTTATCATCTCATTCAGTGGAGAAGTGTGGCTCACTGGTTAGAGGAGGCAGACCTGGAAGCAGAGGTTAGCCCGGGACCAGGGTTCAATTCCCGGCTCGGTGGGGTCTTGAGTCCTAAAATGTCCATGGACTCGACAATCCTCGCTCTGGTGCCTACTCGATTCACGGGTTCACAGTCTGTGACTCTGGGCAATAGCTTGCTTAATCTCCACAACGGCCCCTCGCGGCGGGATGCCTGGCTTTCACCTTGCGGATACCCTGCTGGGGTTATCTCACAAGGGAATACCAGGACGGGTTCCCTAAGCAAGCGCTTAGAAACCGCTTGGTGATTTGCGCTATATAAATTCCTGTACATTTACATTTACATTCACGTATAATTATAATGAAAAAGTTGGAATACGAAAAACAAGCGAGCCTAAGTGTGGACTCAATTAGTCTACATGATTCTGTTCTCAAACAATTGCTGATCACAAGCCATGCACTGTATCAGGACAATTTTCATAAAGGTCCCACTGATAATCAAGAATGACTGGGTGGTCTTTCAGCGATGATAACAAAAAGAATAGAAACGGTAATAGACACATCTGCAGCCCTACTCTGTGTTATCTATAACTAGAGTCAATTATGGGATGTATGTCATATTAGTTTTAGGAGTCCCCCCACTCAGTAAGATTTAGTGGGCTGCACATGTTTGTTATATTCATTGAGCTTTGCTGAAAGCGACATCATACCAACTCAGGCTATGGGGCTCTTATTAGCTTAAGGGTAACCTGTCTGCTCGTTTGCTAGCATCTAGAGGGAACCATATAGTCTGGCAGTTTATAGAACACTGTTAGACTAGCATGTCTTTACGTCATAATCACCATATGTGGTTGCATTTGCAGATGTACTTCACTGAGTTTCTTAGAGTTAGGGTAATCACATTATTATTTTTATTGAATCTGCAACATCACCTGCAGAAGGTGCAGCAGATCAAGAAGCAAGAGTCAAGCATTCCATGAAGTGATTGAAGCACCATCATGATGCTACTTGAAACCATCACTCAGCATCCGTCAGACAGCATTGAAGCACCCAACTTGTATGTATGACACTTCGAGGCAGATTTACAACTTCTGGAGCATCCCTGCTAATCAGCAGGGATGCACCAGAACAGTTGCGACATGCCAAACCACCCGTACGCCACCACTGATTTGCGGCATTTACAATGCGGTGCACTGGGGTGCACGGATGGGCAGATGCGTGTCGCATCCCCCAGCGGGAAGGCGGCTCATTGCTGGAGGCGCGTCACAAGCGCGACGCAGCTCAGCAAGGCTCAGGGTGCCCCTATGCCTAACATGCTGCATCAATCCTTACACCTGCTTCAAGCAGGTGCAGGGTTTTGACGCAGTATGGCCGTAAAAGTGACTGAGTGAAATCTAGTAGACTTTTCCAAGGCGTTCCTGCGCCAGAACGCGCCCCCCCGTGCCGGAACGCCCACATGTGGCGCAGGGCTTTACAACGTGACACATCTCCCAGATGCGTCACGTTGTAAATACCCTGCAGCATGGCGCTGGCTTTGCGCTGCCGCTGCGTCACAAAAGTGATGCAACGGCGGCGCAAATGTGGCGTACGGGGCTTGTAAATCTGCCCCTTTTTACCGAAATAGACTACATCAAGCCTAAACTTGTAATAATGCATCCTCAAACACAGGACGCTTCACAAGAATTTGAGAACTAGATCATACAATTCCTGCTATTTACTCAAACTATTAGCTTAGATGGTATAACAGTGATTGGTGCAGACAATTAAGAACTAGGAGTACATTTCGAGCTCTTGAGTGTAATGCGGGAATACTCAAATAACATCATCAGCACTCTCCCAGCAATAGGCAACACGCTCATGGACATTAAAAAGTGCCTACAGGACAATGCCCCTCTGAAGGGGATTGAATAAGCTGTGTTAAACTTTTCTGCTGGGCTGCAGAATAGCATTTAAAACTTTTAGGGAATATGTCTGCAGCTGTTGTAAATCCCTCAAAGCATTGGGGACAAATTGAGTACCTTGGATGATGCACTTAACATCAGCCGACAGAATGCAATTGTAACCTCACAGATGACAAAAACACAAGAAGACATTGCCTCTGGTCTACATTACACATTTGACATGTTGAAAGAGATATGACAACTCACTCCATCTTGGTCAAAGACGAAATGTGTTCCAACTATGTCCTGGCACATCATCGACCCAGGTGTACCAGCCAAACTTGGAGGAAGAAGAAGCACCATGACGATGCATATACCACATCCAAATGTGTCTTCGATGAAGGACACATTGTTTTAGGTGTGTTTATGTTTTCCTTGGAGCCATTGTGGCCATAGCATGAATGAATTGTTTCTTAGCAAACTGACCCATGATTTTAATGAGTCACAATGAATTTTCAGCTTGCAATTAAAACATTAGAGGATAATTTCTTTACTCCTTATTTTGTGAGTCTGTGTGGATGTTGGGGGTGTTATTTAGTAAGTAGCCAATGCTGACCACGTAGTAGCATTCCACCTCCCACATCTAGGCTGGGTAATCTGCAAAACCTGCACTAGAGTATGGCAAACCCTCATGTAATGATGCTATGGGTCAAAGTGATTGGCAAATTGGTTTTGGGTTTCCCATTAAATGTCACCATACATGGTTTTAAGCCCTAGCTGTGGTCATATATGGTAGTGGAATACATATGTATTCCCCAAATTAGCTTTGAGTTTTTGTATACTCCATTTTTTAGATCGACAACAGGGTCCTACATACTTGGAAATGATCCTTCTCTGGACATATCACATTGAATACACTGATTGAAGGAAACCTCCCTGTATGTACATGAGTCGTGTACTGGCAGCGTACATAGGGGCATATTACCGAGATGTGCATTGCAAAACGCACAACGCACATCTCCGTATCACTGGCTATCGCCGGATTTTATCGCCTAATTAGCGCGCAATTATCAATGCGCATCAGGCAGGCGATCAGAAATCCGGCGATAGTCGGCGATATGGCACATTAGCGCATGAAAACAACGTTCATTAGCGCATGAAAACAAACGTTGTTTTCATGCGCTAATGTGGGCCTTGATAATATGGGGGGGTGGATTCAGCTTTATGATCCACACCCCCATGTTAACAATGCCTAACGCCTGGTCGGAGCAGGCGTTGGGAGAACTGCGATAAATGTGTTTATCGCAGGTTTTTGTCTCCCAACGCCTGCCTAGGTAATAGGGTGTTCCCACCTCCAACCACATTTTACTCGGGGTTGGACGTGGGAAGGCCCACTTTGCATGTCATTAGCGATGTTTATCGCCGACATGCAAAGTGGGCTCGGGCCAGACTTTAAAGTGCCCTTGGTAATAGGGCTCTAGCTGTATCGCCGCTTTCTCGGCACAATTCGCCGAGAAAGTGGCGATGAAAGCCCTTGGTAATATGCCCCATAGTTTCAAGATGCTCTTCATGTCCTAAAATCTACTCCCTGTTCATTCGATTATACTATTTGTTTCCTATTATAATACAAAAAGACAAAAAGGAAGCAACATTCATTTTTATTTTAGTCTCTGCATGGTTGAGGGATTACTCCAAAGAATTGTATACGCTTGTGGAGCTGATTCAAGTATTTTTTCTTTTTGATTTGCACAACCTAGTAAATGGAGATGATGGGTCAAAGTTGCCAAGTGCTCTGTAAATGAGATGATGGTGATGAAAATGTATTGAACCATTATCAATCACCATCATGGTGCTTCATGAAACACCATGGGTACTTTCACTCTTCAGAACATAGGGCCCGATAACTATAGCAGACAGACTTCAGTCCGTCCGCCATCGTCTCCTATTTGGGCCCACCCGTCAACAAGACGGCAGTTCCACAATAGGAAATAGGATGCAACCACCACCGTGGCGGCTGCATTACCCACCTTTAACATTGCGGCAGGTGCTGCTTGCTGCAGCACTCGCCCCAATGTTCAAACGGGATGTTTTACATATCCCTGTACTACGTGACAGACACCATGCGGTGCCTGTCACTAAGTACAGTGATATATAGGGGGGCACCATAGGTGCACCCCAACACCCAAAAGAAAGGTTCCATCCCGCCAGCCTTTTCATGACGGTTGAACTGGCATGGAAAAGCTGGCGGGGATGGATATCATTATCTGACCGGCTATGCCTAACAGGCACCACCACCATCCTGGCTAATGCGGGCGGTCCGTTTGGCGGTCGGATTCTATCCGACTGTCGGGACCGTGGCAGTCGGATTTTCCATCCGCCACTGGTCCTACCGCCATCGTAATGTGGCATCTGATCGGCCCACAGAATTTGCGGGCGGACCACCACTGACGGGCTGATAGTGGCAGTCCTCCAGCCATTGTAATGAGCCCCATAGTGTACATGTGTGCTTTAGTACATAGATATTTTCACAATATACATTTTTTACCTCACATTTTCACTGCTGCAGTGGTGAAGTCACAGGGCCCTTTGGTAGAGCCTAGAATCTCATTATAATGCATTTCTGTGCATTTCTTTGACATATGTTTATTTGTGTTTGAGGGAAGTTGTTAAAATGTTGCATCTTGTCTATGTCTATTTATTGAGGAATTAAGAGTTGAAGACTAGTGCTACCAGTTCACACCTATCGGATATGTTATGTAGAGAGAATATCAGAAACAGAAGTGTTGTGGACCTAAATATCGTGTAAAGAATATCGTGGACAAAAAATATTGTGAAGTTAAGTTTCTGTAGGGAAGCAGAGTTTTGCTATGTATTACTTCACATATATGTACCTTGACGATACGTAGAGGTGAGATAAGAATAGTAAATCTATATTTGCACTTACCTTCTCGATATTTTGGTCCTCAATATTTTTGACACAGTATTATGGCCACTCAATATTTCTGTTGCCGATATTCAGAGATCCAGGGTTGATGGTGGAACTACCTTTGTGATGTGCCCTTTCACTAGGTGACGCTTCCTCCAGATATACCATGCCTTTGATGACCACCATCCTCAAGCAAAAATTGAACACATTGCAAACAGTTTTTGATGACAAGATTATGTACAGAAAGAGACATTCCCTTAAAATAATCCAATAAACAAAAAACAAAACAGTTCTCATACATACCACTCACAACTACCAACCCACTTTTACCACAACCCAACTATGCAGGCTTAAAACTAGACTATATTAACCCCTCCCCAAAACATCCAACCCATACCACTCACAACTACACACCCACCCCAGTTAAACGATCACAGCAACATGAGCACTACTTGCCAACAATTACCACACCTGACACCAAAACATCTACTACATAGTCCACACTTTTCCAATCAGACACAACAAATGAAACCTTGTTAATGACTCCACTTGTTTTGACACACAAGACAACTTAAATCACAAACAGGCTAAACTGCAATTTTGCAATCAGCCTACCACAGAAGAACTTATGTAAGATGTAAGGTTCTGCCTATCAATCAATCATAGGTTTGTTAAGCGCAGGTACTCACCTGTGTGGGTCTCAACGTACTGGGGTGTGGTGCAGGTCCAGGATGTCCACGGAGATCCATCGGAGAGCCAGCTCTTGAGGTCCTTCGTGAACTTGGATAGTGTTGGCGTTTGTCTGAGGTGGAGCGGGAGGGTGTTCCATGCCTTGGCTGCTAGGAGTGCGAAAGAACAATCTCCTGTTCTGGTCTTCTTGATGCGAGGCACCATAGCAAGGGAGGACTGGGCTGAGCAGAGGGATCTATGGGGTGCGTGGAATGTGAGACAGTAGTTAAGGTATGCAGGTCTGGTGTTGTGGAGGGCTTTGTGGGTGTGGGTGAGAAGCTTGAAGGTGATTCTCTTCTCAATGGGGAGCCAGTGTAGTGTACTCGGATGTTGGGTGATGTGGCAGTGACTTGGTAGGTGAAGGACTAGTCTGGCAGAGGTGTGCTGGATGTTCTGGAGTTTACCAGTGAGGTTTTTGTTGATTCCGGTGTAGTGAGTGTTGCTGTAGTCGCGTCTGCTGCTGGTGAGGGCGTGAGTGATGATCTTTCTGTGTTTGAGGAGAATCCATTTGAAGGTCTTTCGTAGGAGTCTGAGGGTGTGGAAGCAGGAAGATAAGACCGCGTTGATCCGGCTGTCCATTTTGAGTTCAGAGTCCAGGATAATTCCGGGAATGTGTGCGTGGTCGTTGGGGTGGGCGGGTTGCTGAGGGTTTGGGGCTATCAGGTATCATTCCAGGCATCTGGCTGTGGGCCTATGATGAGTAGTTAGGTTTCATCAGTGTTGAGTTGCAGGCAGCTGCTCTTGATCTTGAAAGTTGTGTTTGGATACATTGGGTTTGTAGGATAGGGAGAGGATGAGTTGAGTGTTGTCTGTGTAGGATGCAATGTTGAGTCCGTGGGATCTGACAAGGGTGGCAAGCGGGCCATGTAGATGTTAAACAGGGTGGGGCTGATGAAGGATCCTTGGGGAACTCCGCAGGTGATCAGTGTGGGATCCGAGAGGAAGGGTGGGAGTCTGACCCGCTGTGTTCTGCCGGAGAGGAATGAGCAGGTACAGTCGAGGGCCTTGTCCCAGATTCCTGCATTGTGTAGTCTGTGTGCTAGGGTGCAGTGGGAGACTGTGTTGAAGGCTGCGGAGAGGTCCAGGAGGATGAGGACCACAGTCTCCCCTCTGTGAGGAGGGAGTGGTTGTCATCAGTTGCGGCGAGGAGTGCAGTTTTGGTGTTGTGGTTTTTCCTGAAGCCGGATTGGGAGATGTTGAGGATGTTGTTTTCTTCAATGAAGGCGGCGAGCTGGCTAATAATGGCTTTTTCGATGACTTTGGCCGGAAACGGAATTAAAGAGATTGGTCTGAGGTTTTTGGGGCCAGTGGGGTCCGCCGAGGATTTCTTCAGGAGAGGGTTGATCTCTGCATGTTTCCAGTCATCGGGGAAGGAGGCGGTCTCGAGGGAGCTGTTGACGGGTTCGGCGAAGCTCAGGGACGATGGTGGTAGATGTGATGGGGCAAGGGTCCGCGTGGGCCCCGGAGTGCATTGACTCCATTGTCTTCAGGGTGTCTTCGGTGGTGAGGACGGTCCAGCTGTCAAGTGTTGGCTGCATGGTGTCAAGAGTGGGAGGTGTAGGTTCCGCGTGTTGGTTTTAGTCATCGAAGTCATCGAAGTTGTCATAGATGGTCTTGATTTTGCTGTGAAAAAAGGAGCTGAGTTTGTTGCAAAGGTCCTGGGAGGGGGGATGTCCGTAGTTTTACTGTTGGGTTGGGCAAACTCTTTGATGGTGCTGAACAGTTCCTTGCTGCTGTGTGCATAGGTGGAGATTATGTCCTGGAGTGCTTTCTTCTTTGTGTTTCTGATGAGCTGGTGGCAGTCGGTAGTTACTGATGTTTTGGAGTTTCTCCAGATCTTTTCGAGGTGCCTGCAGGTTCGTCTGGATTCTCGGAGTTTGTTGGAGAACCAGCTAGCTCTCTTGAGATGTGTGTTGGTGGTTTTCTTGAGGGGGCGATGGTGTTTGGCGTAGTCGGTGATCCATTTGAACAGGGTTTGGGCTGCAGTGTTTGGGTCGACGTCCATGATTGTTGGAGTGGAGCTGATGAGGGAGGCGGTGAGCTGGTCGTCGGCGACCTTGGTCCAGTTTCTGCTTTGGAACTGGTGTGGAGGTCTGCGGGTGATGGTTATTTTGAAGGTGAAGTGGTTGCAGCGATGGTCTGTCCACTGGAGTTTTGAGGTGTGGTAGAAGGTGATGTAGTCTCCTGCTGTGAAGATGGGGTTGAGGATGTGTCCTGCTGAGTATGTGGGTTCTTGTATGATCTTTTTGAGTCTGATGCTGAGGAGGTTGTCCAGGAGGGAGGTGGAGTTGGGGTCTCTGAGGTTGTCGAGGTAGAAGTTGAGGTCTCCCAGCAAGGAATAGTCGGTGGAGGTGATGGCTTGGGGGTGATGATGTCCGTGATGGAGTCAGTGAAAGGTGAGCGAGGTACAGGGGGTATGTAGATGAGGGTGTCCCGGAAGGTGGTGGTCGGGTTGGTCTGTAAGTGTAGGTGTTCCATCAGATTTGTGGGTTCGCCTGTGTGGGTGCTCAGTCGGAGGTCGGGTTTGTGGGCTATGGCGATGCCTCCTTCGGGATGGATGGGATGGTCTTTCCGGGTGATCTTGTATCCTTTGGGGATAGCGATCGTGATGTCTGGTCCCGAGGTGGCGTTTGTCCAGGTTTCTGTGAGGAAGATGACATAGGGGGTGATGCTGTTGAGGAGGTCCCAGATTTCTGTGGAACGTTTGTGGAGGGAGCAGACGTGTGGAGGATGCATTGAAGGGTGGGTTTTAGGTGCAGTGGTGTTGTGACGGGAGGGTTGTGATGGGTCCTGGGTCTCGACGATGGCGATGGCGAATGAGTGGCAGGTGTTGATCGGTGAATAACACTTGCAGTTGTAGTTCTGGCATGTGTTGAGTGTGTGGAGGGCCGAGGAGCTGTAGCGCTAGTGGTTCAGAGGTCCAGGGTTCCTGGCACTGGTCGCGGTCGGATCACTGCAAGTGGCCGCACAGTAGCCGCCTTTAAGTAGCGGTCAGGGGAGGGCAGGCCAGCTGGGAGGCGGGAGCAGGAAATGCAGGGGAGGGGCCACAGGGGCAGCAGCAGCGGGAAAGAGTGTGAGAGTGCAAGGGAAAATAAGGAAATAAGAAAAGAGAAAAAGTGTTCTGAGTTGAAAATAAAGGCAATCATGAGAGAAAAGAGAAACATAGGAGAAAGCAAAGAGAAAATGGCAGAGTGAAGAAGCAGAAGCACGAGCACGGGCAGGCCTCAAACACCAACCTGCGGTTCAGGCAGTGCACGGGCAGAGTCACAGAGACGGAGCTGCTTGAGAGGAGAGCAATATCTTGACCAGGGGATCAGAGGTCTTGCTCCCATCCACTAATGCACTTTAACAGCACCTCATCAGAGGCATTAAATGTCACATAAATGTGAAAACCAAATGCAGAAAGCTTTTTCACACTCTGATGTATTTTTCTGCAATTCATTCATGTTTCGTAACCAGGAAGAGGCACTGAAGTGCTTTTGTAAACATGTAGCTTTTTATTCCATAGCTGTGCATAGAAGTCATATAACACTGAGGTATCCCAAACCTATCCACTATAGGAATTGTGAGAGATGGACAACTATTAGGTACTCACAATGTATCACCCTAGTAATTGCCAAGTTCAACAAGGGATGCAATATGTAACACACAACCTTTAAAACAACACACTTAATAAACACATTTATAGATATGACACCTTTAACATATGTTGATGCGTTTTACACTCCCATGTAGGCTCCTCTGTTACTTCCCAGTGAAACAAGGGATATAAAATGTAACAGACTACATGCAAACACACATAGTGTGCAAACAGATAACTGGGGCACAATTCATGCAAGCCAAAGTGACGCCAATCATCTCACACAAATAGTACTTCTCACAGCTTGGGAAATTGAAAAATGGGAAGCAATAAAGAAAGCTCTAGATACCAGAGACATGAGAGGCTTTTGAAATCTAGTTAAGACTGGTAATTCCGAAGGCAGCTCTGCTATTGAACCAAATCTGGGAGAAGAAGCTTGGAGATCCCATTTTAAAGTTTTATATTCAAGGCCTCTAGTTGAAGTTGCAGTATATCGGGCAATTGACATATACCTAGCACCCCCAAACGAGGGCCTACCACCCTGCACATTGGCAGAAGTGACTCTAGTGCTGGGCAAACTTCTACCTAATAAGGCACCAGGATTGGATAGAATACCTGGTGACCTTTTTAGAAATGAACAAGTAGTGTGGGCACCCTATCTGCAGATCTTATTCAATGCCATCTTCCAAGGCATGGCTCTGCCTCCGACTTGGGCTGGTGCGGAAATTATTGCTATTTTTAAAAAGGGCTAACCCCATAACCCGGCAAACTATCGGCCAATAAGCCTTGTTGACGTTACTCAGAAGATATTTGCCCGTGTTCTCCTGGGTCGATTGCAATCATAGATGGTTGAAAGGAATGTTTTAACTCCCTTAGAAGCAGGATTTTGGTCCAAAATCTTGACCATCGATCAGATATTTAGATTGCAACTGATCCATTCGAAAACTGTAACTCTGGAGGGTGGTAGCCTATACCTAACCTTCGTGGATCTAAAGTCCGCATTCGACATGGTGCAGCACGATCAGCTCTGGGGTTTACTCTGTGATATGGGTGCCCCTGTTTATTTATGCCAGCTGCTGAAGCGCCTACACGAAGGCACCTACACAAGGGTAAGATTTGGTAAGAAAGGTGAATTGACAGCTCCCTTCCCTGTGGACAAAGGGGTGAGGCAGGGAAGTGTTTTAGCACCAACCCTCTTTTCCCTTTTCCTAAATGGTTTAATCGAAACGCTCCTGTTAGTAAAGGAAATCGATTCTCCCAGGTTAGCGAACCGCAGAATACCAGCATTAATGTTTGCGGATGATACGCTGCTCCTATCTAAAACACCAATGAGTATGCAGCGTCTACTGGGAGAATTTAGTGCTTTTTGTAATAAGAGGAATTTGGAGATCAATATCCAGAAAAACAAATATATGGTTTTTCATGCCAGCACTACTAACTGCCCTCATCCACAAATGGACGGAAGGCCCCTAGAGAGAGTGTCCACATTTGATTACTTGGGTATTGTAATGATAAGATGGACTGGGGGACACAAATAAAGAAAGTCAACCTAAAATTAACACAGTCAATAGGAGGCATCATGAAAGTCCACAAAAGTTGTACCCAAAAAGTGGTCGCCCCCCCCCCCTGCAGAAATGTATAAAATACAAGCAAGAGGGGCTTCCTTATACAGAGCTGAACTGTGGGGACACTGTCCATCTAACATTTTATCTACAGAGAATACTTTTAGTATGCAGCTGTTGGGTCTCCCAAAAAGCACTCCTTTAATCCCACTTAGGATGGATTTGGGTATTAATCCCATCTCTGATCTAATTGCCTCTCGTCCTCTTTTATTTTGGCGTCGCCTCTGGAGCACGCCTGAGCTAGCCACTTTTAGGGGAGAATTGAGGGAAGTTATGTCCATATTGGGAGCAGGAAATCTACTGTGGTTGTCATACATTAGACGCACATGTTATTTATTAGGTAGGGAAAACATATGGTTAATGCCAGAAGAGACCTGACCCTGTATCCCCAAAGAGTCCCTATCACTAATTTTTAAAAAGCACAAACATGCTCTAATGTCCTGGAGTATGAATTCATGTAGCCTGACATCCAGGTTTCTGGATGCCAAGCAACAATACAAATTGGAATTGGCCCTGAACAGTATTCAACCATTCCTGGCAAAGAAGTTGTTTTGATAATTTAGGCACAGGACGCTCCCGCTCCGAGCCTTGACAAATAAATGGAAGGGAGCAGTTTCCTTAGATTGTCCTGGGTGCTCTTCTTTTGGAGAAACAGAACTTCATGTCATGTTATTTTGTCCTGCTTACAAAGGGTCTAGATCCAAGTGGGTCCTCCAACTTTGTAGAAATCTGGGCCTCAGGAACTTTAGCGAGGTTTTCAGGCTACTAAAATATGAGACTAATCCATTACATGTAGTCGCTACCTCGAAATTTTTATTTGCGATGTGGTGTATACATAGAGGTATTTTAAAGGACAAAGAGATGGGCAGAAACCTGACTGTGCTTTCCAATTAGAAATATCTTGATATTATATCTGAACTTATCTACATCTAGAGAAATGCCTTGAAACTTTTTATGGTTGTTTACATTTTAATGTCCTATCTTTAAATTATCTTTTTAAAATATATTTATATTGTTCTAATTTTTTTTGTTAAATGAACAATTGCGGGTATTTTTTGATTCATGTGGTTCCTACCTTTAGGGGGTTGGGTTATGGGGTGAAAGCTTGTGACATTAACATTTATTGTCCTTTTGTGCAATTAATTTTTGTACTCTCTTGTTGTTTCCAGAACTAATTGCATTTATGCTATGATGTTTTTTAATTGTGCTTTTATGACTGTATAGCCGAAATAAAGTTATTTTTGACTGACTGACAGACTGACTTCTCACAATAACCTTATAATTATTAGTCTGCATAGAACTAAGGAGGGGATGACGTCCAGTCTACGAAGGTACAAAATAGTGAGCTTGAGCTAATAATTTTAATATAAAATGGATGGAAATGTTCGCTCTCCATAATTTCAATTCGTGCCAGGTACTTCTTTAGGGATCCATAAAGCAGAAACGCGTAATTTCCTGTTGTTACCATTTGATGGCCTGTAAAAGTCTCCCTCCCCCTTTTTTTAACCAATTGTTATTGAATGCCATCTTAATGTTACAAAGATATTAGTTGGATCAATACAACATATACAATTACAGTAAACCCATCCAGGGTTCCATACATGCAGTGCAATATAGTTAATTTGTCAGGAGTAATTGGTCAAGGATATGGACACAGAACATATATATATAAACTGTAGGTCATAACAGCTGAATTTGCATTTAAGAGATGGGTACATAGGTTTTGGACCTGGCCCTTTTTTTGCAGGGTTATCCTCAAACGTTTTGCCTTCCTCCGTCTATTTTCTGACCACCTCTTTGTTGGGTCTAGGACTCCAGGTACTTTACCACTGTTAATCAGTGACATAGTGCATTTACTCTCCCCTCTAAAACATTGTATGATTGGTTTATCCATGATTGCCTATTTGATTTAATAGTAAGTCCCTAGTACAGTGCACCATGTGCCCAGGGCCTGTAAATCAAATGCTACTAGTGGGCCTGAAGCATTGATTGTGCCACCCACATGAGAAGCAAACATGTCTCAGACCTGCTACGGTGCACCCACTTGCCAGGCCCACATCTCCCCTTTTCTTTACATGTCAGACACCCCTAAGGTAGGCCCAAGGTAGCCCCATGGGCAGGGTGCAGCGCATTTAAGAGGTAGGACATGTACCTTTGAGTTTTACATGTCCTGGTAATGAATAACTGCTTAACTCATTTTTCACTGCAGCAAGGCTTATCTCTCCTATAGGTCAGCATTGGAGCTGCCTTGTAACATCTTGCAAGTGTATCTTGTATACAGTATGGAAACGATGCTGAACCAGTCTCAGCAACGCCTCACCTCCTCGGCTCCTCGCAACGTCTTTGTTAGTCATCCTTTTCCAAAGGTCTGTAACCAGGTCTCTATGACTCTGTAGTCGGCCCGTGCTCCATCGTGTTCGGCACTGAACTGTTGGATTAGATTTCATCAACCATGTCATCCATCCCTAGTTTGAGCTATTGTGTTTCTAAGCACTATACCTGCATTAAATCTTTGAAACTTCATATCTTTACTTGTGTATATTGGATTTTTGTAATTCTGGTCTTGTTTTATTAGATAAATATTGGCTATTGTTCTAAAGTGGTGTGGAGTACTTTTATGGTGTTTCCACTGTGTTACTGTGCGTGTGTTTTCACAAATACTTTACACATTGCCTCTTTAGTTTAAACTGGCTACTCTGTGCCATGGTACCAAGAGTGAACACAGGTAAACTTTTAGGGTTCATTTACAATAGAATGGCGCAGGGCGGTGCCGCAAGCAAATTTGCAGTGCTGGGCTGCATCATTCTCAAAGTGCAGGAATGAGCTGTATTCACAAGAATACAGTGCATTCCTGTGCTGAGCCCTGTACTGGCGCTGAAAAAGCAGCCTAGCGCCAACGCAGGCACCCTTGTGCCATGTTGCAAGGGTGCCTGCATTGCGGGGATGATTGATTTTGTGCAGGAAGGGACACCTTTCTGCACAAAATCAATCAATAGAGGCAATTTCCTCCTTCTATGTGTGCTACAGAATGCAGCACACATAGAAAGAGGAAAAAAACAAGGAGAAATAAGGATATTTCTCCGCATTGCACCTCCCTAATGCCTTCCCTGGGTTGGCATTAGAATCTGGCACATTCCCAGATTTACGATTCCTCATGTTGCTTGGGAATACCCACAGCCAGTACTTAATTTGAGCAGCTGCTTCCCGGTGCTCAGCACCGGCACCTAATTGTCAACACCATACTTAGAACAGTCTACCACATCGTGGCGCTGCTCATCTAATTTAGAGATGAGCAGAACAAAGGTTGTTTAACAATACAATATACATTAAAAAAATTGCTAACACCTACCTCCCCAGCCACTCCTTTAGCTTTAGGGACCTGGAATAATATGAACTGTTGCGTTTACATGCAAGAGAGATGATTAGTAGTTGTTTTTGCAGCAACGAGGGCTATGGGTTGTGCAAGCTGCAGTGGCCTCCTGGTCAGAGCCTTGGCACATAACAATTACAAATTAAGCACTGCCCACAGCAACACCCATGGAATGCCCCTTTCACGTAGTGCTCTGCATGGAAGGGGCACATATTTACAAGGCCATGAAAAGCCATGCAAAGTGGATTTGTGTGGCCCTGGAAATATTCTGCAGCACATTGCACCACCAGACCGACGAAAAAAGTGACGCTCCAACAGCACAAGAGTGATGCAAGGGGCTCGTAAATGAGGCCCTTAGTGTGTACTACACTTAATATTCCTGATCGCTGAATGTTTGGCAATTCCGTGTTCTTCGCGGAACGCAAAATTACCCAAATTCCGCGAGTGGAACAGAATTTACCGCCCAGGCCTAGCTTCATGTAAAAGAGTCTTATGAGCCTTTGGAGCCTGCCACTTATGCCCAAGGATGTCAGAGTCAAGAACAGATATCCCCAACCACTGGATTGAATGCCTTCTCCAGGTGTAACGCTATTCTGGCTGCATGTGGCCATTGGGCAAGGGTCAGCTCCATTACTCTGTGGAGCCTACTGATGTTGAGTTTGTTGGATCTGCCTGGGATGATGTCATTCTGGTTCGGATGAACCAGTTGTGGCATGTGCTCAAGGAGTTGGACTAAGATGATTTTACTGAAAACCTTATCATTCGCCCCGAGCCGAGACTATGAGCGGTACGAAGATACTTCCAATGGGTCTTTCTCATAATTGGAGAGGGATACAAGTATTAACTCTTGGGGTGACAGTGGAAGCCAACCCCCTATCAGCGCAGCCTGGTACAGTTCCAAGAGCTTAGGAGCCAGGAGATTCTCAGAGGCTTTATAGAACCCAACAGACAGCCCATCAAGTGTTCTAATTTGTAGTTGCCCCCTGAAAGCTCCCCGGATTCCTGTATTGTGATGGGTGTGTTGAGCTCCATCCTATCTAGGGGATCGAGGACAGGTAATGTGACCCTACTGAGAAAGTCGTGAATGTGGGCCTAACGGTCTCTGGGGAGGGGGAGGGGGACATACAGCATTTGATAGTCATTGGTGAATGCTGTATGGATGTCTACTTGGTTAGTAACCTGGCGCGTCGGAGTGGTTCTGATCATGGTAATAGGAGAGCCGAGCGTTGCGCTATGTAGGAGCCATGCTAACAGGTGGCCAGATGTGTCTCCTACGTGCATCATTGACTGATAGGCCCTAAAGTCTAGACAGTTTACCCGCTTGACCAATGGGCATGCTGCTCCATGACTGTCATCAAAGCTGCCTGTTCTGCGGGGTCTGTCTGAGCAGCCACCTCTAAGGCCCCTAGCGCTGTTTCGATTTGCACTAAATCCTTATGCAGGTCTGCTCTAGGGCCAACAACCACGCAAATGCATTGAACCCCTAATTCAGACTTTCCTCACTTTCCATTCTACTTGCTTGGAGGTGGCCGTGCCCTAGTTTCCTATCAAATAATGTAGTAAGTATGGTGTGTCTAGTTCCTGAAGATCGGGTCCTCTAGCCTGGTTGGCTGTAAACGCCACATAGGGATAAGCAGGCATGGCGCCCCCCCCATTCTAGGTGCAATTGGAGTGGGCTGTAGTTTGAAAACCTTTTCCCTATGTATTCGGCATTTATGGCCTGTAACTAAGTGGTACTGGATGACAGAGTATGCGGTCTAGTTGCACATGTAAGTCATGTGGGGTGATGAGTAGTAGAAATATTCTCTAACCACTGGGCTAAGGGCGCGTCAGCTATCAAGTAGGGAACAATGTGAAAGGCAAGTGGCTGAAGGTACAACTAGGGAGGCTGGCAAGGTAGGGTGTGAACGGTTTAGCTGCAGGTCGAGGACGTAGTTAAAGTCTCCCCCGATGACTTTGGAGATGTGTACCATCCATTGAGAACGACCGCGAAACGCATTAGGAAGGCTGGTTGCCCCATATTTGATGCATAGATGCTCCCACGTAAGAGGGCTGGCCATCAAGCTGTCTTTCCACCAGGACGTCTTGGCCTTCAGGGTCTGTTTATGTGGCTAAGCATCAGTAGATAGAAGCTCTATCCAGGAGAGTAATGAGGGGATGGTGGCTGTATAATGGACAGGCATGATCCATCTATGAATTATGCTGATAGTGAGTCACGGGTGGAAAAGTCAACCCATTGCGTCATAGCCAAAGTAAGCAATACAAGGGATCTAAAGTAGGGCTCTTTGAGGTCGGGCACCAATTCTAGCCATGTATGGACTGCTGTGAGTGGCGAGAAAAGCGTGATAACCCTTATCATAGAATCTCTGTATGTGAGTAGACAGGTACTCGCTATCAGGCATGTGGAGGGCCGAATATGAGCAGTACCTGGTTAGGATTCCACCTGTGTTACCTGCAGGCTCCTAAACAACATGTGGTCAGCTGTCTTACTTTTGTGAGATTCTGTTCACACACAAAGAGTGAAAGAGGACCAAACTAGGTGCATTCTCCCAAAAGAATATCCATATACAAAAATGCAACCAGCATCTTAAAAAGAGAGAAAAGGGGAAACATCTTCGGAATCCTACTGGAAAATCCAAAGTTTTTGGAGCAGACTCCTCACCCACTAAATAGTGGCATGCTTCTTCATTGCTGCCTATCCACCTGGTAAGATAGTCCCACCAGTGCAGACTCAACCACAAGTGGGAGTTCCTTTATAAAATATCTTTCTGGATAAGCAGAGATCCAGTAGAGAAAAGAAAGTTAAAACAATTAAATTAATGTTTTACACAGTAAGAGTTACTATTTATTAAAGGGGTACCATGGACCTATTAAAATATAAGCACAGGGTTCTAATTGAGCATTATATTCTAAATCACCACTGGTTCTTGCCAACATGTTTCAGCCCTCGTACAGAGCCCACGTGGGTCTGGGGCCTCCTTCAGGGCTATATGTATGTTTGTATGTATCCCTACCACTCTTTACCCCCATTCCATGCACCTTAATGAGGCCTAAAGCTCTCACCTGAGTATAGGTCCTTCTGTTTTCAGAGGTACCCTAATCAGTTTTGTTTGAACCGAATGGTTCAGCAGCGGTCTGGACAATACATTTAGGTGGAAAAACGGGGCTGAATCCTTGGATTATGTCTGCCAGACATGCATGATCCCTGAAACAAAACCCCTTCGGATAACAATGTCTGCGTCATCCACAGTCAGCGTCAATCAAACTTCTTAGTTGGGGCATTTGAATAGCTGCAGCACATCTGTGTGGGTGGACCCACCTCACCCCTCAAGCCCAGGCATAGCACAGCTCAAGTGGGGCACGAGCAGTCCGGGCCCCACATAGGCCCATGTTGATACAGCCGGCCAGGTAGGAAGGAGGGAACCAGCAATGTGGCACCCCACAGCCATGGTATCTTGACATTCCAGTTGCCTCCACGTAGTTGGGTCGCAGTCCTCTTTGAGCTGATTAAGATTTTGAGGCTGAGAGAAAGGACCCCACGACTATCCCAGGCGCAGGTGCTGTTGGGGACAGTGATTGTAACGTAGGCAGTAGCTGTAGGAAGTCGGGTGCAGCGGGTGCGGGCTGCCCGAGTGTCACCACTGAGGGGGGTGACAAAAACACAAAAATATGTGTTTTAAACACATATTTTTGCCATTTTGTCAAGCTGGGGTTGACAAGAAATTTTCCGCACCGGGTATCACCTGACCTTGCTACGCCACTCTGCGTAGGCAACCTGTGTTCTAGATTTAGCTCCTGTGCTCAGAGCCCGTGAGTCCAGTCAGGTATTGGGAGTGCGGTGCACGTTAAGCCTGTTAACGTTGCCGTTCAGGGGATGACCCCACATCAGAAGAAAAACTGTGCGGCTCCTAGAATAGGGTCAAAGACTTCCTCGGACTCATCTATGGCTTCTCAAGGCCGGTGTGATCGTCGCATTATGGGGGCCTCCGCTTCAGGCACCCAGGCCCCACTGGAGCCCTGCTCTGCTCTTGCTTTCTGATTGGGCATTGGGACACGTGGTGGGTACAGTCCCCCATGCTGTCTCGTTAGGCCTGTAGCATCAGCCAGGGTGCTCCATGGTCTGGGATGCCACCTGCACAGTGAATACTTGGGAAGGACGTGAATGGAGGTCCCCTCCTCGGGTTTTGTGTCTTCAGTAGTGGGGGGCACAGTGTCCAAGCAGTGCAACCTGTTATCACAAACCACTTGGGGCCTGTAAGAGATTAGATGCTGTGGCTGCTGACAGCTAGAAGGGGCGTCCCGCAGTGGACAGTGTTGCCAGCACAGAAGCGGTGGCTATGTGTGTTTTGGGGCTAAGTCTAGGCAGTTCTGCCATCCTAGGGAAGGGGGACATCAGGTTCAGTAGCAGGCAGCCACCGCCCTCCTCAGGGGCTGCCTGAGTCAGGAAACATCCATTACAACACAGTCATTACAACGACCTACCTTTACAACGTAACTGTTACAACGCAACTGCCTTCACATCCATGCCATTATAATGCATGCCATTACAATGCATGTTACTACAAAGCATGCCATTTCACCGCATACCATTACAACGCATGCCATAACAACGCATTATAAGGTAAGTAATGGAGAATTTTTAGGGTGGGTGTGGGGTTTGGGGTACATGTGAATAGTAATTTTTACCCCTGAACTATCCAGCACTTTCCCTACTGTTGCACTCACTGGAGTGGGAATAGTAATTTTCACCCCTACACTATCCAACACTTACCCTACTGTTGCCCTAAAAGTATTATGCGTTGTAATGGTATGAGTTGTAATGGCATGTGTTGCAATGGTAGTTTTTAAAAATGATTTGTAATGGCATGTGTTGTAAAATCATGCGATGTAATGGTAGTTGCGAAGTAAAGACTGCGCTGTAAAAGCATGCATTGTAATTGCTTGCGTTGTAACATCATATATTCCCTGAGCCGTCAGCAGGCCTCAGGTTCAGGATGTGCAGATTCGAGGAGGCGTAGGGTAGCTCGCCAACATCGCTGCGTAACGGCTGATCCAGTGCAGCTTGCTGGAGTCTGATCAGGGGAGTCTTATCGACCCTCTCTAACTGACTCCATGGGTGTCACGTATCACCAGGACCCATGGTCTTTCTCTGCACCGGCTAGGTCCTGGTGCAGGCTGTGCGGTCATGGATAGACCCTCGACTCCATAAAATCATCCGGTGGCCCACCACCTCAAAAACAACTCATGAGATGCTGCTGAACCTCCACAAGGCCGTCTCAATCTACGGTCATCGCAGCGCAGATTACAGCAAGTGTTTTTAGATCATGAGTCGCTGAGTGGATCTGTCCTAAAACTTGACCGCCATCTTACTTTGTCTGGCAACACTCCCCCAAGTGCTTTCCCCTTAGATAAAAATAAACACAAAAACATGCATTTGCACATAACGCAACATCTCACCTGTATGAAGTTTTAGGTTGTCTAGAACTCTGCACTTGCGAAATTGGAGCCCCTGGGACATGTCACATGACAGTCCCAATAGTACATCTGCAAAACTCCATCTGGTACTGCCTTCCAGGCATGCTAGGAGGAATGTTTGTGAATAGCAAAAATAAATAGAAATACGTTCAGACAGAGATCTACATCCCCATCTGTACTTTTACTGTTTTTTTCCAGTGGTTAATTTGTAAAACAAAATCAATGCCAACGCCCTGTCAGGAGTTCATTTCCTCTTGCAGCGTCCATTGCCACCATCAGCACCACCAATTACAGTTTCAACACAACTACTAATCCTCACACTCCTACAAGTGAGGCAATTCTAACTGTTGCAGACCCCAAAGATATGAGAATGGCTTTGGCATCAGGTATTAGTCATTTTTAATATATTTTGAAATAATAAACAATTGTTGTTGTGTTTGGCTCTAAATTAGACAAACAGTGCCACCACGTGGCTGACAGGCCCAAGTGCTGGTGTTAACAATTAAATACCGATGCAGAGCACCTGAAACCACTGGCTCTAATTAAGCACAGTTTTTTGGGCTGAACAGTGTGAGATGAGAAATGTGTTGCACATCATATGAAGACTCCAGGGCCCGTATTTATCAAGGTTTTGTGCTACCCTTGCACAACGCAAGGGGATGTAAGGGCGGCGCAAAACCTTAAATGAGATTTATCAAGCCACCCAAGACCAGCTTGTGCAAACCTGAGTTGCTTGGTAATTCTCAAGTAACACAAATCGCCGCCATGTGTTACTCTGTGGCAGAAATGGCAAGCCAAAGGGTGGAGTTTAGGTGCTTCCACGCATCCACCCATGGATTCTAACACATTCCTAGATTCACCAACATTAGTAGACATGGGAATTTATTTATTTATTTTTTGCATTTGTAATGCGCACAGATACCCACAAAGGGTTTCCCGGCGCCAAGGCTAAGAGAACAAAACACAGAGAGCAGCTGCTGACAACAGATCGACAATTATTTATTTAAACAGTTATTTATTAAACAGCCAGGTTTTAACTTGTTTCTTAAACCTGACAAAGTTCTCCTCTTTGCGCAAGGCTAAAGGAAGGGAGTTCCAAAGAACTGGTCCCAGGTGAGAAAAAGATTTACCTCCCATTCGGGCCCGTTTAAATCTGGGAACCATGAAGGTTGCTCCATTTGAAGAGCGGAGATTCCGTACAGGTACGTGGGGCCTAACCAATTTCTGCAGATACCGTGGTGCGGTTCCCGCTCTGATCTTGAACATGTAGGTCAAGGCCTTAAACCGGACCCGGTTCTCAACTTTCAACCAGTGTAGGTCTCTAAGGTGAATCGAGATCCTTGCT
The DNA here is from genome assembly GCF_964261635.1 of Lissotriton helveticus. NCBI lineage: Eukaryota > Metazoa > Chordata > Amphibia > Caudata > Salamandridae > Lissotriton > Lissotriton helveticus. The sequence goes on from NC_136068.1 coordinate 163,325,477, forward strand.
GTTCTAGGAATCTTACACAACAGCCTGGCTGCGGAGTTCTGGACCAGTTGTAACCGCCTGGTTACAGCTAAATTGGAGCCCAGATATAGAATGTTACCGTAGTCAAGCCTAGATGTTATTAGCGCATTGACTACGGTCTTCTGGGTATCCACAGGCAGCATCCAGATAATCTTCCGCAGCCATTTAATGATCGTGAAACAAGTACCAGCCACTTTGTTAGCCTGTTGTTTCATCGATAAAGAGTCGTCGATGCACACCCCTAAGTTTCTAACCTGGGTAGCTGGGCTGGGGAAAGCGCCCAAGGATGGCGGCCAATGCCTATCCTGCCACAGATCACGATTTTTTCCCAGGAGAAGAATCTCCGTCTTCTCCCCGTTGAGCTTCAGCTGGTTTGTTGACATCCAGCTGAAGACCTCCTGAAGACCAAGTTTCAGGGCTGAAGGGGATGAAGACTCTGAGTTGGTAAGGGAAAAAATAATCTGTGAGTCGTCCGCGTAGGTCATAAGTTCAAGACCTACCCGCTCTGCTAAATCAGCGAGGGGGCGGAGATAGAGGTTGAAAAATAATGGACTTAAAATTGAGCCCTGGGGCACGCCATGGGGTGACGGAAAAATATCCGACTGGGCGTGTGAGGACGAGATCTGAAACGTCCGGTTGCTCAGATAAGATCTAATCCAGTCCAGTGCGGTCCCTCCGACACCATCCCCACTCAGCCTGGCAAGCAGTCTGTTGTGCGAGATGGTGTCGAAAGCCGCGCTCAAATCGAGCAGGACGAGAGCCACCGTTTGTCCGTCATCCAAAAGTCCCCTGATCTTCTCCGTGACTCCCAGGAGGGCAGACTCGGTGGAATGGCCTGCCCTGAAACCCGACTGGGAATAATGGAGCAAGTTGTTGTTCTCCGTGTACGATGAAAGCACGCCATGGATATGCGTCAGAATTGTACGCCTCCCCACAAGAGGTTCAAAACAAAGAAATATCTTTATTTCACCTTGTTGTTTCCTCTTTCTAAGTTTTTTTTCTGCATTTTGCAGCACCCTTAGAAAGAGAAAAATACCTTTGAGGATTGTGTTTGTGCTGGAAGGTACCCCTTCCTGCACACAAACAATCCTGCCTACAACATGAGCACCCATGCACTATGATGCAAGGGTTCCTGCATTAGCGCTAGGCAGCAGTTTGTGCACCAGCGCAGGCAGCGAGCAGGAATGTGCGGTATAATGTTAAAGACAGTGCATTCCTGCAGTTACCCTTTCATAAAGCGCAGCAAAGTGGCTTTCTGCGCTGCGCTGCATTGCATGAAATGTTAATAAATATTGGCCCAAATCTTTGTGTATTCCCAAAGGATATTACATTGTGGGAGGATCCTAGATTAGCATTCCATATTGTTCGCCACGCTCTTCATGGACGTCCACATTGCTATATCATTTAGAACACACAGATTATAATTGAATATTGCAGGCACTTTACCAATGAGTACATTGTGACTGTTTTCAAGATTAAAGCCTAGAACGACAGGTTTATTAAACAGCACTAAAACAATGCTGACTAGTAAGAACCTGTACCTCTTTTTAGTTTCCAGACACACATTAAGACATTCACAGAAGATTCCACATTGTGTTATGGCACTCAGGGGACTTTTTGCCCCCTAAAAATCCCTACCATGAAAAAGCATCCACCGTCAGAGAAAACATGGACACGTGGAGGTCCAGATTGTACAATCACTCAGTGGTCTTTAGGCAATAAAGTGCAAATCTTTTGTTAAATATGTAACTATTCAAAATAAAAAAAAATTGTGTTTGAAAGCTTTATTGAAATAAAGGATATATAACAACAAGGTGACATCAGCAGAAAAAAAAATAGGGACAAAATGCAGAGGAAAAATATATGGAAAGAACCAAAGACCACTGATGACAACACTAGGAATCTAAGCATTTTCTAATTTTTTAAGGGAAGGTGGGGGGGGGGGAAAGGGGGGAAATAGAAACCATGCTATTACAAGTCATGCTTTTATAAAAATTGTCAGCAGATAAAACACATGCACAATAATAGAAAAAGGATACACAATATCTAAAAGTCTATATAATACAACTAAAACTGTGAATTCTAGGAAATAATACTGTAAGCGAGAGTACTAATCCTTCAAGGAGGCTTAAAATTTTCGGAGGAAAGGGAAGTGTAGTGCCTTTTTGCAGATTGATCTAAGTATAAGGTAAGGGGAAACCAATAGAGTTCAACATTGCGAGGGGGTTTATATTATATATATTAGATTGGATTTAATATGGGCATCTCAATTAACAGGTCAAATAAAGTTGATGGTATTGGTTAAATTGCTTCAGAAGTGGGAACTGGTGAAGTGGTGACATCTGTCAACACATGGCTACACACAAATTAGGGCAGACAATAGAGGGCCCATTTTGATTCCAAACTGAAAATAATAGAGTTTTCGCCAATTTACCAATATGCTTTTACAACGTCAAGAATCTGCTCCATTCATAGTTACTGATGCAGAGACAGCTTATGTGCATTGTTTACAAGTACAATGCATTTCGATGGTTTGTTCATTGTGCATTCTGTAAGAGTCCCTACCTCTGTGAAGAAGGCTATTGAACAGAGAAGTTCATTAACAATGACAACTATTAATTGATGCCAAGCTTTTCTCATTTTGGAAACCAATTGGATGTTTCATATTTCACCCTACATTATTTTTTAGTGATTCGATTTAATCAGCTAAAGTGGAATTTTATTGCACTGTCTCTTATGCCTAAAATTAAGTTGTTTTTGATGAAGTGTATATTTTTCTCAAGATAAAATGTTGTGATGTTAAAGCAAAGAGCTATTAGACGTAAATGCTAGCAAACATTTACATTTCTCTTTAAGGACAATCTGCAACTTTTCAGACAAATCCAGGTCCATTTGGAGCCCCTTCAATTTACCATTTATCCTCCTGGGCTCTGCTGGAGGGTCCCTCCCTTTCCGGTACCAACTGACCATGCTAGGCCATCACCTCGCTCCTTGTCAGTGCCAAGACGGACCCTCATGTCGTTGCCAAAGGCTACAATATAGAAAGACCTAGGGCCACTCAAGTGTTACATTCTACAAATACAATATATATAGTAACTGTAATGGAGCTAGGCACAAAGTGCATGTGAAAGAAAAATGAATGAGAATATATTCAAAGATGATATTCTTTTATTTATTATTGTATTAATTTATCAATATATTAAAGGTGTAAAGAACAATAACATATCATACACACAGGGCCTGATTTGGATGTCGGTCATGGAACCTCCGACCACAGGTCGGAGGTTTTCCAACTGACATCCAAGGTTTAAACTTCAACCATCTCATTACAAAGATGGCAGTTGGAGTTTAAACCAACTGGTAAATCTGACTGGCTTCTGTAAGGCTCAAGGAGCCCCGTCAACCAGACGGAAGCCGCATATAATCCCTAATAGACAGCGTTTCCGCTAAAAGGATTATGATGTCGTTTCCAACAGGCTTTCCATGTCAGGCTTTCTGACATGGAAAGCCTGTCGGAAAGCGACTTTGGGGGCCCTCTTCCGAGGCCTATGTTTGTGGGCCTGGGGATCACCTATGGTGCCCCCTGAACATCCCTGCACAGTGTGGCAGGCACCATAAGGTGCCTGCCACATGGTACAGCTATTTACTCAAACTCACATTTCTCTATGGGAGTTTGTGCTGCAGGTGGTTCCTGCCCACCGCTCAAGCTCCCATTAAAAATGGAAGTTTACTACCACACCATGTGCGGTCGCATGGTGTGGTTGCATCGTAATATGGTGTTCAGAACCGCTGACCTATGGAGGCAACTCCGACCGACATCGTAATTGGGCCCATAGAGTCATTAGGCATGTCACCCATGACCTTTCATTCCTCCTTTATTCGCGTCAGCAATCAAACCAACACATCCACACTGAGAGCTAACTTAATCAAATGTGACTAAAACAAAATATGCAATACAGATGATACCTAAAATGTACATTAATTAATATTGGTACACTCTTTTTGGCAACAATGAAGTCTTGTAGTGCCTAGTTGGAACGATTCTTCCAAGTTCATCACAAAAGCTACCCCAGTTCCCAGGTGGTTCAGCATCAGCCCCAGCTCAAGAAGCCACAGATCCAGGTCTAGCCTTGGGGACAGTGTTGAACCCAAAGCCAAGTTCGGATGGAACTATTAAGCTGTCAAGCTACGGAATCACCGAAGATCGTTCCAAGTCTGGGAAGGTTCCCCTCTGGTGCCCTTGTCTCAACACCAGTATTACAGATGGTTAAGGGCTATTATTGGTTCTGATTCGGATGCTGTACAGATTATCATGAAGAACATGTTATATAATATGGCATAACATGTTCCCCATTATGAAAATGATGATGAGGAGGAACACAATTTGCTCCCACCTTGCTTTACTGAGGCCGGTCCGTATTTAGACCTCTAAAGGGTAGTGGTCTGAACACCCCTCCTGAGAATGAGATGGAGTCGCACTTGGGCCCTCCTACCAAGAGCACTAAAAAGAAGTACTTATGTAGGTGAAAATCATCTCGAGCTACTAACATTATTAGACTTGTAATAGAGACAAAGGGCCCGATTAACAGAACTAACTTAAGACAAAATCCTAAACTTACTAATTTTGGTATTCACAGAAGTTAAGATTTTGTCTTAAGTTTGTCTTAAGACAAACTTAAGACAAACTTAAGACAGACTTAAGACAGACTTAAGACATACTTAAGTTAGGATTTTGTCTTAAGTCTCTATGCCGTGGAGATAGCGGTACTCCCCCTTTCTTGTTGCTACCCACTTGGAAGCGCACTAGCAGATACACATAGCTTACTGGGCACCTGTCATTGGGCAAGAGTTATTTTGTAGCTATAGGTTATAGTTCTTGTTCTCCTTTCTCAGGCCTATACATGTATCAGAGCTGTGAGAGGCACGGTATTGCCTGACGCAGCAATATTGGTGGGTGCTTGCAAAAAGTGTTCACTGCTAGTGAGATGTGGCAATGTAAATGATTATACATTATGATTTCTGGTCTCTTCAATTAGGGTGATGTTTTTGCCTTTGAAATGCCTATGAAGATATGAAAAAATATGAAGTCTGATTTTTTTATTACAGTTTTAATATATAATTAAGTTAGAATGTTGACATTTTCCTGCCTTAGTCATTAACCGCTATATGTATCAAGCTATTTAGCATTCGCAAAGGCCGAAATTCTGCGAATTTCGGCCTTTGCGAATGCTAAATAGACAAATGGAATGTATCAAACAAGTTTGATGCAAAATAAGGATTAGCAAAATTTGCTAATCCTTATTTTGCGATTGCACTTAAGGAATTGCAAATTTTGCAATTCCTTAAATGCAATGTATCAAACAAATATTATGGAAAAAATGCCATTAAGGATTAGCAAATTACCACCAACTTCTAGTTGGTGGTAATTTGCGAATTCTTATCAAAAAGCTTTTTTGAAAAAAACCAAAGGTGCCATATGACGCCCATACATGCCCTTAGGGCATGTATGTGCGCCATATGCCCCCAAATGTCTTTTTCAGGGGTGCAGCAGGGTGTTCTTGAGACACCCCTGCACCCTTGGAAAAATCCCTAATTTGCGATCAGCAAATTGCTAATCGCAAATTGCACTTTCATTCCTATGGGCCTCTTGGCCCATGGAAATGAAGGGGTAATTTGCGAATGACAATTTGCTAATCTCAAATTAGGAATGCTAAGGAATCGCTATTGGAAAGCGATTTTGTACATACATACCGTTTTGCATTTCCTAAATAGCGATTCCTTAAAATTCGCTATTTAGGAAATGCAAAATGGTTTGTTGATACATATAGCGGTTAGTGCCTGCAGCCTGTCTGTGAGTCACATGACTGGATGTAGTTGGCAGTTGGGCTCTGTGTATTCCCCTTAGACAGCCACACACAATCGAGAGCTTAGGTGTGCATGGATGGGATACCACTGATAGGAAGGGAGGGTGGAGTTAAGCACAGCCCCACTTACACTTGAATAGGATGTGTCCTGCCTCCGCACAAAGAGCTGCATATCCCCCATAGTTAGTCTGGAGCCAGGACAAGGGAGGCAGCAAACCTGTGCACTTCAAAGGGAAACCTCTATAAGCTTCTCCCACTTTAAAGAAGGCACCTGGTATAAATATTGGACCTCAGACACCAACTCTTCAGTACACTTCTGGACCTGTGGAAGACTCTATCAGTAAGAAGGACTGCTGGGCTGCTGAAAGACCTGCCACTCTGCTTGACTGCTGCACTGTAGGAGTGCTGCCTGCTGTGCTGACCTGCTGCCTGCTTCCTTTTTTCCCTAGTGAGAGGCATTAGACCTCAATCCAGGACCGCCAAAGTGACTCCAAGGTCTAGACTTTTCTATCCAGCACCTGGATTCTGCAACTATGAGTCCTACCCTGCGAAAAGGTGCTACCCTGGTGCTGGACCCTCGAAGGTGGGGCTGAATGGTGTCTACCAGTCCAACAGTGGATCTAGCAGAACTGACGTTTCTCATCTGCTGTGCTGTGCAACCCAGAGCAGAACCAAAGCATCTCCTCTACTGCGAGGATTTTCCTAGTGTAAGGACTCCACATCGACCTTGGAGCCCGCATCGGAACTGCCGGTGTGTGAGTCATCCCCGACTCAGGCCCATTCATCACAAATATTGCATGCACTGCAGCCTCGCCAATAGTGCAGATTTTTGCATCGCAGACTCGCAGTTCCTCGGATCCAGCGCATCACCTCTACTACATGACGCATCCTCGACGCCAGACTTCGCATCTCAAACCCTCACTAAAGGGATACTCAACCACGACCCAGGACTTTGCATCAGAGCTTTTCAGCTCCTTAGGGCAAGCCCTTGGCTGCATAATGCATCTTCGATGAGGGACCTTGCAATGCTCTGCAACCAGGATTTAAAGTATTCATGTTAAGCGGGTCTAACTGGTTCCGTGTAGCCGGTCTGCACTCTATCGTAGTCAGCCATAATAGGTGACTTTGTTGTGGTATGGCACAAACAGATAGCCGCAGGAGCCACTTTGTGCTCTTTGGCGCAATTTCCAATTACATTTTTCAAATTGCATATCTCTGGTTCTACTGATTGGATATTTGTCACTTTGGTCTTGTTTTCTTTATTAAAATTCCACCTATTTTTGTGGGATCCTATTGTGGTGTAGTTTCATTGAGTTACTATTTGAAATGTTGCAAAATACTTTACACATTGCTTCTGAGTTAAGCCTGACAGCTCTATGCCAAGCTACCCAAGGGTTGAGGGTTAATTTAGTTCTTGCTTATGACTTTGCACTGACAGGGATTTTGGTTGCTACTTGAATAGGGTTTCTCCCCCATCTACCAGTAGCCCAATTTTTTATATAATTATTAGTTTAAAGGTAGCATTTTAAATATGTTTTTTTTCAAATTTAATTAATTTTTAAGCAGTATAATTTATTTATATTAGTATTTGTGAATATTGATTATTTTAATTTTGTTTTTTTATTTATTCATTGGTTTCAATTTTTAGATTTTTTGTCATTTTTTTTATAGTAAGGTTGTATTGTAATTGCATATTTTATTTTTTACCTAATAATATATATGCTGTTTCATCTAATGCATGACTTATTTCAATTCAATGCAATTCCCTTTATTTCGGCCACCAAGGTCATATAAGTACAAATACAAAGACAGTCAAATATAAAATGCATAGATAAAAAAATGTAATATATAATCGAGATTGTTTTACAACACAGTCTCGTACATAGTAATAAATAAATAATTAAAATAAGAAAAAGTTCTGCTTTTAAAACTTACATACACCAAATAGAACCATATCATAAGACCTTCCATAGTTAAGAGAGCAATAAAGATTCCCTACGCAAAATACACATTGCCCAAAGAAACTTGGCAAGAGGTATGGCTTAAGTAGAGGTATAGTCTGATCTCAGTAGGTGAAGGGCAGCAAGATGGTCACGCTGGGATAGTTGTTCACATATTGGGGCTAGCCAAAACTTCTGTCATCTGATGTAAGCTGGACAGGCAAAAAAGGCATGTGAGACACTCTCTAGCTGAGCCTGGCATATAGGGCAAGTGGCAATGGCCTCAGATGACCAGCTCTTAGTAAAACAGCCCCTCACTGATGGGCTTTCGGAAAAACCTGAAAACCTGGCTTTTCTCAGTTTAGACCAGCACGATGCACCGTTAGGCTCTTTCACTTCTGCAGTCAGATCATCAGCGCCAAGACGCCCGCGGGCATTCGTGCGCTCTATAAATCCCCCAATCAAATCAAATCAAAACCTCTCAATGGGAGTGTGCCTACTCTAAACTGAAAATACAATTTCCGATTGGAAGGGAAGGTGACCTGATCCCGCTAAAGCTCGTACCTAAATGTGAGCCTAAATTAAGAAATGTTTGTGATAATGTAAAAAGAATGATTCTTGCAGCAGCTTTAGCATCTACCGCTTACCAGTATAGCTCTTTGAGGGCTTTTATTTTAGGAAACTGTGTGGTGGCTGCATTAGACCACAGTCAAGGGGCCCCAATAAACTCTCACATCTCTTTATTGAACTTGAGCCAAGGTATTCTCACCAAACAGGCTGCTGAGATGACATCCTGGAGAGCTGTTGTGTAGGGCTCAAGTTCTGGAGTGCACCACAACCGCCTCCAGCATAACAGTGGGCGTAATATAGCTTTGTCCTGGAGGTTTCTTAGGAGAAATAAATATAGTTCTCCTTGGTACACCTCTATTCGGAAGGAGTACCATTTTGACACAATATCAATGTTACTAACCTTAGTAAATCTGGGATTGTGTCAAAATCCATGGGTGGATGCATTGGAATGCCCATGCTCCACCCATGGAATGCCTTTCCAACACAGTGTAATGCAAGGCAGTCATTTTCACTACCTTGCATTACTCTGGATTAACTAAGCCACGCAAGGTGGAGTTGAGCGACTTAGTAAACCCCCCTAATGTGATGCATGGGCAGCACAACCCTTTTTTTAAATCTAGCCCTAAGTCTTCAATATTTAACCTTCGGGCTCAAAATCTGTTTTCTTAACCATTACACCACAAGTGACTCACTACTACTCTTGAAATCATAACTATGATATTCAGTCCAAATGAACAAGTCAGTGAGATTCCATAGGGAAGTTTACGCTATTCCATTTACAGAATAGGAAGGTGGGAAGGCAATGACAGAGGGAAGAGAAGAGAGTGAGAGGGTCTGGCATATTAAAAAACAGATATTCCCAGAAGTGTGGCATGTAAAATTGATTTTACCCAATGCTACTTTTGCCCCTTCCGCAAACAAAAGTTTGGACGAAAAGTACAGAATGAAAATATATCACTTCCTAGGTGAACCTGGAGCAGACCAATGGCCATGGAGACACTGGTTCTTGAACCTTAAACCTTAAGACTGAGATTATTATGATTTAGTTAAGATAACATAAGTTGTAGTATTTGCAATGTTTGTAACTGCAGTTCAGAAACTTTCCTTCTCTGGAGTTCCCAATATCTGTCTCTCTCTTATCAAGGAATTCACTTCCATTATCAGTTAGCGTCGCCCCACCTGCTTCGAGTGCACCATGCAAACACAAATAAATAAAATGGATTTCAATGCCATTTTATTTATTTGCCACCGCACCTGCTCACGCTGTGTACACTGAGAGTGTGGGGTAGGGGTTGAATCCTGCAAATGCAGGACGACAGCACTGGTCTACAGTGTGCATGTCAGATTGGGTGTCCGTCTTACGACGGCCAGCCTGACATGCGCACTGTAGACCCAACAATCCAAAGGCTGTGAAACATCTTGGGGATTGCTGGCAGAGGGCCCGAGCGTCAAAATGAGTGCTGGGTGAGCCTGCTCCCACCAATCCTGGAGCTGCTTTAACAGCATGAGAGCAGCTCCAGGCTTGGTTAGAGTGGCGTTCCACTAGCAGGAAGGAAGTCCTTCCTTTTCCTGATCGTGGACAGCAAAGAGGAGTGCCTCACTGGTTGTGTGCCCGCTCCTGAGTTTATTGTGAGTCGCACACCTTCCCACACCACCATTTTTTATTTAAGCTAGCTGCGACTGCTTCTATCCTCATACGTTTGGGCCTATCAGCTGCCTTTAACACTGTTGTACACCTCACTATACTTTTCTCTTTAAACTCACTGGGCATCCTTGGAAATAGCTCACACCTTACCGCTCCTGCCTCACTTACTCAGCCACCTGCGGCTCAAAAACATAAAAAATCTAGCCCAATGCCAGTTGGATATGATTCACTCTTTGTTGCTTGAACTTCTTGTTTTCTCGTTCAACATTACCTCTCATAGTGACTTAATTTCTTCATTTTGCTTCTCATATCACCTCTGTACTGATGGTACCCAGATATTCTTTTCATTCTCAAGATTATTCTCACCTGGAGTCACACATCTCAGACTCCCTCACAAATATCAAACGCTGAACAGCTCTGGTCCCTAATGTTAAACTCCTCCATAACTGAGGCCCTACACTTTCCGTCACCTACTGCACACCCCCTTATTATTAGCTCTATCTGCTTTCCCCATGATTCCCTAACATTTGTACCTTCAACCAGAAGCTTTGAGGGTCTCTGTCGGCCATCCATGAACATCAAACATTCCTTTACTTAAAAATCAACCCCAGCATGCTTTCAACTACTAAGCATACACACTACACACTCACTCATACTATTCAGCTTAGCCAAACCAATTTCCCAGTATTCAGTAGGTTACACTACTCTAATAGTCTGCTGGTAGGTCCCCCGTGTTCCTTCAACGCTCCATTAGACATAGTTCCAGACTTTGTTACTCTCTGCAAATTATCCAGGCATTTAACAACCTCATCACACCAGCATCACAATCGCTAGCACACCACCAAGAAAAATTGCTCTGTACAAAGGATGCACACAAGTATTCAAACATTTGAACCACCTGGCACCTACATACCTCTCAACAACTTACAACCTTACTCATTGATTCCAAACCTAAGATCCAGCAATCTAATTCTTCAACTTGAAAGAATGATAATTAAAAACCCACATGCATTTATGCATTTATTGTCCTTTAGCTGGAAATAGAGCGTTGGACTACATATGTTTGTGTCCACCAATTATATCCATATTCACAAATAAACCATCCTGAAACTGGTATTCCTGTAAACTACACTAACAACCCTGCATTACTTTTCTATGGTTGTATGATGGAACAACGCATGCCTGAACAACGCGGTCTTAACCAGGACTGCGTCTTTACCATGCATGCCTTTACCATGCTATTTCGGGGTTGTCTTTACCACGCAATTTCAAGGTAAAGACATGATTGGTAAAGGGACATGTGTGATTATACCTCTGCCCCAGCCGTGAAAACTGTTCCTTTTCACCCGCCCTGAGCCCTAAAAATTAAACCCACCCTATAAACTACCCCGACCCCAACCCACCGCCCTGAACCCTAAAAACTGTCCTCTACATCTGTAAAGTACCCGACCCAGCCCCTCCCCCCGTTCTGAGGCCTAAAACTGACCCCAGCTCTTAAAAACTGTCCCTTTCCCCCACCCTGCCCTAAACCCTTAAAACTATCCTCATGCCCTTAAAACTACCCCAACCCCAGCCACCCCCCCCACACCCTGAGTCCTACAAACAGACCCATACCTCTGTAAACTAACTCTGGCCCACCTCCCCCGCCCTGAGACCTAAAACTGCCCCCAGTCCTGAATACTGTCCCTTCCCCCACCGCGCCCTGAGCCCCACAAACTGACCCCATGCCCCAAAAAGTAAGGTAAATAATTAGAAGAAACACTTAAGAACATCTGAAAACCACCAACACTTTATCCTCATCTGCAAGTCTTGTTCTTCGACTCCTCGTATGTTTTGTGAAATAAAACATCTGAAACTTGAGCGCCATGGTTCTACACTGCAGTAGGTTACAACAAAATGCCTGAATGAAGTAGAATGCACTAAATTTTAAGGAAAACCATTGTCCAAACTGGTGAATGCACACAAGCGTGACATAACAAAATAATGAATGTGTCCGTAACGTAACAGGTGCTCATGTAAAGCGCTCTGATACCGACCGGTCCAGTTCTCCCTATATAAAACTCTACAAAAAAACAACAACAACAAAAAAGAATTTTAAATAGTTTTCAATTGAACAGTGCCATTGACTCTGCTTAGATATGTGCAACTAGCTGCAAGGCAAAGATACTTAATAATGCCCATCAAAAGCAGATCAAATGAGTAGAGGTGATAGGCCGCACCCCTGCTTCGAGAAATTCAGCATAGCTTACAAGCCACTGCCACAGTGACATGGATGAGGGCTTCAATGTTGGGCTGGACTGAGGAACCAGATGCAGCTCTGGCAAAAATGCCCAAAGCAGCCACGTTGCCCTCCTCTCCCACTGTCTCTCTCTTTCCATCCATCCATCCCCCTCTCATCTCTCCCTTCTCCCTCTCTGATCACTTTCCCTCTACCTTCCCCCTCCCTTTCTTGATGCTCCCTGTGCCTGCTGGCTGCTGCAGTTAACCACTGGGAGCTGGGGGCAGTGACAGAGGCACCAGGAGCCAACCTGGAAAGTCAAAATCACCCTCTACAGGCCCCAACCCACTGGGGAAATGCCCGGTAAAACAGAAGGCCAGTCCGACCCTGCTCCAACCTCACAGTGGGGAAGGCGTTTTCAGTTTCTCGTAAGCCTATGGATCCGGTTATATTATTATTATTATCTGAGGGAACAAAAGCCCATGCAGCATCTCTGCATATTATGGTTTTAAAAGCTACACTCTCCCTTGAATCCCAGCCACAGGATTGCGGAAGCAGGCGTTTTAGGGCATTGGCTGTAAGTGTTTGCTATCTTGAGGGACTGAAAAGAGAAAGCTTCAGTTCAGTCATAATGGGCGCCTACTTCCTTGTTTCTGACTGGACAGAAAACACTTAGATGAGGCAAAGTTTCTGAAAGTGATCAGCGAGCGTGAGCAGCGTTGAGAGAGCTGTTTTATTAATGCGGATGTGAATGTTATGGACACCTCTTCGGGATGAGGTCACTGACTGATGCTTTCTAACATAACTTCTACAAACCGGCAAGCACAAATCAAATAATTAGCGTGTTTGTTCCACTCACACCATCAAACGTTCCTAAGTTATTCTCCAAAGCTCAGGGGCAGCTCCTCCGTTTTGGTGAAGGAGCGTCGCCCCCCCCCCCTTGCCAGCACCCTCAAAAACGTGAAAAATAAAACTTTAATTAAATGGGTTTAAAAGCCGTTTTAATATCATTTTAATTTTCTTGTGCCAAGTTTAGGGGGCGGGACCAGGGGGGTGACACTGCAGGGTTGGATTGGGATTGAAAATCGGCCCGGGCAGGCAAAAAAAAATTGGCCCACATTTGCATAATCACTCCTCAAATCACTGTTCGGCGTAATCTTATAAAAAAAAACTTTAGGAGGCTGGGGTAAAAAAAATGCATGCGTTAAGTTTACAGTGGTGAAACAAGTTAGGCCACTTCTACTCAGGCCCCCTGCCACCACTCAGTATGTGCACACATTAATGGGCCGGCCAGCGAGACAAAGGGAGTGACACCTCTTGCTAAACAGAGGTAATGAGCGCCCATCTGCCTCTAGAAAGGCCACTCAGACACCTACGGGGCCGCTGGCTGATTTCGAACAATAGAGACAGCGCCAAATGGCCCCCAGACTGCTAAAAAAGAGGCCCACAGCAGCACTCGGACACCGGCCCCTCGGGCATTGCCCGAATGCCCGCGTTACCAATCCGACTCTGGGTGACAGTATTTGAGGCGGAGTGGTGGGCACTGTTATCAGTGCGCATAACGGTTTGGGCGGCCGTCTCAGGCCAGCCAAATAGTCAGGCGCACTGAAGCTCTCTCCAACCTGAGCTGCGTTGGCGGGTTGGAGAGAGCAGGCTCGGGATGGAGAGAGCACGCACAGGCTCCCAGTCTATCTGGGAGAGCAAATTCACTGTGCCTAGACCAATCCTGAAGCTGCTCTAATGCATGAGAGCAGCTTCAGGATTGGCTGCAGGGCAGTCTGGGACAGTGGGAGGAAATGCAGGGCGGTGATGTGGGGAGGGGGAGGGGCAGGGTGGGGGGTAGTAATCTATGGATTACGTAGTTTTACAGGTAAGTAAACATTTAAATAAATAAAACGAATTTTGTTGCGCGCACTGCATCCCAAAACGCGATGCAGTGCGCGCAACGAAATTCGTTTTATTTATTTAAATTACTTACCTGTAAAACGCCGAAATCCATACATTACTAACCCCCACCCTGCCCCTCCCCCTCCCATGTCACCGCCCTGCATTTCCTCCCACTGCCGGCCGCGGCTGGTCTGGGAGTCTGTGTCTGCCCGCAGTAGACAGGATAGGTGCATAAGAGCACAATGCTGGAGGGTGACAGGTAAGTTATTTTTAATATTTTTATTTGTCTCTGTCGTCCCACATCCACCCTCTGAACCCCCGTCTCACAAGCCGCTCCAGCCAAAACTTTGAAGTACAAGGTTCCAAAGCACACAGGTGCTGAGAAGTAGGTGGAGTTGGATGTTATAGGTAGACAAGAATGATGAAAAGCAGTATATCTATATCTATCTGTCTCACTCTGTGTGTGTATGCTATCTTAGCATAGTATAATATATTATTTTATATTATAGTATATTATATTATATTAAATTATAATATATTATATTATATTATATTATATTATATTATATAATCAACAATAGCACCTCTGTAGTTATTGTTGATTCAGAGCTTCCATAGGAAAGATTAATTTTTTTAATAACATGCTGCTCAACGAATCTGCACAAAAATAATAATTGGTAATATAGGAAGAGTAGGAATATGGCCATGTGTCCTAAAAAAAGGTTCCCACAAGGGGGCAGGTTGGGCACACCTTGATCCCCAGGCCCATGTTGGTGGAGTCTCAAACTGGATTTTGGGATCCTTTGTGGCTCAGCGAGTGCTCTCAGTGAGACCCTCCCACCTCTCTTACCTTGGAACCAGTTCTGGTTGTGCAGTACTGTCAGGATTCCACATTCCGGTAATGCAGCACCAGGGTAAGCTTTACGGGCCCGTGTTAGCCTTTTGGCAGGTCTGTGGCCATGGTTCTGGTACTGAGATCCTGCATAGAACCATGAAGCTTGCCAACAGCTAGAGCTTTGGGTGCCTGTGGCTGAGACCCACTGCAAAAGGCCAAAGACCACGCTCAGAGGGGGTCAGAATCCTTTAGAGGGTGTGGCTAAAGGATGGACTCTTGAAACCAAACCTGGTACACAAAGCAGCAGGCCGTAGTCAGTAAATGTACATGTATTTATATAGCGCAAATCACCGAAACGGTATCTAAGCGCTTGCTTAGGGAACCCGTCCTGGTATTCCCCTGTGAGATACCCCGGCAGGGTATCCACAAGGTGAAAGCCAGGCATCCCGCCGCGAGGGGCCATAGTGGAGATTAAGCAAGCTATTGCCCAGAGTCGAGTAGGCACCGGAGCGAGAATTATCGAGTCCGTGGAATTTTAGAGCCCGAGACCCGCCGAGGCAGGGAATCGAACCCTGGTCCACGGCTGATCTCAGCTTCCGGGTCTGCCGCCTCTAACCACTGAGCCACACTTCTCCCACGGATGATGAGGCGCACATCCTGGCCAGTCAGTACCAGTGGGAGTCGGTCAGATTGCAATGGAGAATGGGTTGCAGGACCTGAAAGGATGCCAGTCCAGGCACCCCCCTCGACCCCGTGCAGCTGTGACCAGACAGCCACAGAGTGCAGGGTGCAGGGCCTGCCCTTAAGTGTTACGGCTTATGGGATCGCTGGCACTCTAAACTAATTTTGTTTCTTTTTTTGTATTTTGTAGAATCTGCAGATCCTTTGAGAAGCCTGCGAGGAAACTAATTGAAAATCATGCAGTAAAATGGGTTTTATCTTGGAAATACAAAGGATCTGGGGTTCTGAAAAAAAGGTGTTAATAACAAAAACAAATTGCATTTATAAAGAATAGGTGACTCTGAGAAGAGCCTTGGTGTTCAAGATTTGTTTGTGCACAGCTATAAATAGAATTAGATACATACCTTCAGGTTGCTGATGGGTCATGCCTGCAGATGAAGTGTAGTGGGGGTTGGAAATCCATGGGTTAGGGGCAGCACCTGGGCAAGGATAAAGCCCTATGGCCCACCCTGCATAATACAGAAGAATGCCTTCACAACAGCGGTTAAACTCCTATGTAAGGTAGAAAGGGCCAGAGGCCAGGCCCTCCTTCTGAGCCCCACTGCACACAGCTGAAGACCATGCTCCGTCTGAATTATTCACAATTGGAGGGTGGGGTACAGGGGCAGGTAAGAGATCAGAGTCTGATAACAACCCAAAGTGCTCCCTAATTAGGAGGCCTCCATGTATATGATACAAGTTCCCTCACACACTAATGTAGAATGCTTCATCACTGGGATCGGCTCCTCGTTGGGCGGGGGTGCCATAACTTTGGTGGGAAAGTCAACAGCAGGAGAAAGTCATGCCCAAAGACGGTCCCTCGATTGCCAGATACTTGTGGCACCCTCTCCCAATGAAGATTTCTAACTTTGGACTGAGTCACTTTTTGGAGCTCCAATTTCTCCAGCAGGGCAAGGCTGAAAGCTGTAGTTGAACAGGGCTCCAAGACAACAGATTGCGTCTCCACAACGTCTCACTGAAATGGAATTGCTGCTATGGAAATGCTACAAGTGGAAGCAAGATGAATACTTTGCCCAGCGGCAAGGTACGTTCGTAGTATTGACTTGACAGTTTTGTCCTGGCTTTTTTAGCCAAAATAATTTTAAGTTACAGGTTTTTCAGGATGTTGGGAGGAGTACACTTTGACACAACCTAAGGTCCCTGGATCTCAGGAACAACACTTGGGAGTCATGCCTTACTCCAGCAGAAATCATCAGCAAGGTCCAGTTGGGACTGGCCATCCGGGCTCTTCTGTAAATAGGCGTCTAACTGTTTCTTGTGACACTGTAGCTTAACAGGAAGTCAGACAACTCACCCTTGGAGTCTATTTCTTTATCCTGGGTAAAAGTGAGAGTAGGCCCAGCCTTTCAGGTCCCTCACAAGTATCAACACCAGGCACAATTCTTTTGTCTTCCACAGATCCTGCAGTGTTTTAAAGAGGGCGCCTAGGAGTGCCACATTTATGTCTGACACTAGGGTTTTGGTTACTTCTGGCCCCTCCCTAATCAACATGGCTAAAGTTCCCTACCCACTTTTGCAGCAGTTCCTGTGTGGTCTGCTGTAAATAATCTCACAGTGCCCCTCTCTATCTAATTACAACATGGCAAAACATTTCTCCCCTGTGCAGAGCTCCTGTTTCCATCCTACCTGTGTGATCAGACAAATTACTGTCTGTGGTCGCTGAAAACTTGTTCTGGGAGCAGCTTGTCTTCCAGTGGGATTGATGCCTGGCTGACAAGAGGGACAATGGAGGGGACAGGCCCGGGTGACACCCAAACCCTTAATTTCACCTCTGGGAGCAAGTTTACACCTCATCAAGTAGGCTATTTAGCTCCTGGGTGGCAGATGGAAGCTCATCAAAATGGGCTTATAGAGGCATTAGGCAGGTAAAAGGTGACTTTTTAAAACTACATTCCATAAAATATTTACTACGAATCTGACTTTACCAGTGAATTGAGCTTGTAATAAACATTTAGTCCAAAATTACGTGTGTGACTGTTTCTTATGTGGAGATAACATTATTAATTTTATTATTGTATCCCAATTCTTTCTTGTGGAACAATTAACCCTTCTACAGTGAAAATAGCTTTTGGGGCCTTGCCACTATAAGGACAGGTTTAACATTAAACATTTACATGTCCTACTTTTAAATACCATGCACACTGCCTTATGTGTATGTAAGGCCTTCTTGTGGGGTGACATTAATATTTGAACTGAGGGGTTAGACCAACCAAAAGGGTTATTTTGACAGGTCAGATTTTTTGTTTATAGTGTTTTACAGTCAGGCTACAGTGGTTGGACTACAGTCATGCATTGCACCGTCATTCTTACTATGACACAATGTGTGTTGCAGACCGCTTGTGATATTTAACATACAAGCCTTGAGTACACTTTGTACCATATACAAGGGAATTATCAGTAAACCTTCGACAGACGAACAAGTGAAGAGAGATCTATTTGTAATATTTTATCAAGCTCTGTACGTGGGTAAACCTGGTAACAACGATGAGGTGATACCGTTTTTGGGCCACATTTGAGACACATAGCTATCTTAGAAGTGTAGATAGGAATTTGTTAAACTTAGTGAAGTGCAAGAGGAATTGATAGCTATAAGGGGGAATTAACAAAATAGGATCGCAGACCATAAAGGCCTTTCGGTAGATTTGTTTAGAGAACATGCAAGCTTACTAATTGGTACTTTAACAACATTGTTTATTTCCTTCACCAGCACTTTGGGAATCACTCTATCACTGTGAGAAATCACTCTAATTCCCTAGTCCCGAAAAGGCCCGGTGGGTTGCAATGCAAATTGGCATTGGCACTATTGAGCACTGGGTGGACCCAGGGGCATTGCTTGGTCAGTAAGATTGGGAGAATGTAAGCTTCAGATTTCCCAACAATCACGCTGGCATACCGTGTTAAAATACATTATGAGGAGCAGGACATGATGGAGGCATAAGATGCAGTGAAAAGAGAGAGGAGTGTGGATTGTTAGGGGTACTTAAGACATAACAGTTTTCCAACTAGCCAAGTTTGGAGACAGAGACGAGAGAGAGAGTGCGTGTGTTTTTTGTCACTGTGGGCATGTAAAAATCCGTGGTGAAATCAGACACCTCACCATACCCAACTGAATGCATCTCTGCCCAACTATTTATTAAACAATACATTTTTTAGGGGGCTGTAACAAACCAAACCCCACTGCCCCCCGAACCTACATCCTTGGGTTGACCATGTTGGCTTTGTGCAGGGTCCAATTTGGTGACTAGATAACCTTTGGTAGAGGCTAAAGGCTTTGTACGGTGGAGATAACCTGCCCACTCCAACCATTTTACAGGGCCTGTACCTACTGTCTTGTTCACACAGACAGAATCTGTTGGCACTGATGGTTAGTCATACGCAAAGGTCTTAAAAACAGGTTTATTGTGAATATTTTCAAAATACCCTGGAATTCAATATAAAAAAAGAAAGCTTAAAGTGAATTTAAGGTTAGGTTTGCTTATACCACCATATCGTATGTTTAAAAAAAGTCTGGAATTAATTTTAAACAATCACAGTTAATGTGCAGTTATGTAAGTAAGTAAGTAAATGTTTATTGTTTAGTCAATTAAAACCATAACAATAAAAGACATATTTATAAAACATCAAAATTACAAGAGAATCGACAATTTGTCCATTTCATCTCTGTAAAACACTAATAAAATTTCATTATTAAAAATTCAGTTCCCGAGTGCCTGTCCATTTTTTCTCTGCCGGAAGACTAACCCTTTTAACAAAGCTTTAAAAAATGTTCAGGAATTTGACCAGTTTGCCATTCAGATGTGGGTCAGATGGATTTAGACACGCAATTATTGCAGCTCTACAGGACCTGATGCCTCTCACGTTGAAACTTTATTTAAGGAAGGTAGCTCGTTCCTTGTAGAGTTTATTACAAGTACAGATTACATAAATAAAGTCTTCTTTATGATAATCGCATTTCCAGCATGATTTAGGACCTTTATACATCCAATTTGGCTGATCCGCTAATGATGGAAGTTTTCCAAAACGTAATGCCATTAGTTGGTTTTTCACGTGAATTGAGAAAGTCAAAGACAAACATGAAGCCGGTGCAAGTGACTTGTAATTATTTATCACCATCCAGGCGTGCGACCTTAACCTGAAAATATTTTTGTCAAAATTTACTGAATGGACTTTAGCTGCTTTGTTTATAGCTTGTTTGAAAGTCTGATATGGCAGATTTGTATTCCATAAATCAGTAGTGCAAGTTGTTGATAGAGAATTAGACAAATATTGATTATAAGGAGAATTTCTATCCTCGTCTACTTCGTCCCATAGTGCTTCCTTAATTGGAGATATTGTAGCATTCTGTTTCAGCCGATACCAGATTTTTACTGTAGAATACATTCTCCCTATGACTTCATTGGTTAAGCAAAATTCAAGGCGGACCTGTGCCGGTGAGGCCGACCATTGTAGTTGGAAAACTTTTTTGTAGAGTGCAGTTATGGTTACAAAACAAACTTAAAATCCACTGAAATTCACCAGTTACGGCTCAATAAATCCACCATAATTTGCAAACTTGTCATTGCTTTCAACCTCACATAATACATCACCCACTACATGTTAAATGACAGGATTGATGACATCAACGATGACATTGTAAATTACATATTTAATGATGTCACAGGTGACATTATCCATGTTCACTTTACTAAATGAACCCTTGCAAAATCATAAAAATGCTTATTGGAAAAAACAGGATTATAGCCATATATATCATACGCTTTCCTGTCTGCAGATGGATGGGGACAGGGTCTGGTCATAGGCCAGGCCCTGAAACCTCCCATACTGCACACAGCTAAAGGCTTTGTACTGGGGGGGATTAGCTACCCACACAGGGTTGGGCGCAGGCAGTAACCCCTGATGCACAGAGCTAAAGGCTGTATGTAGCCGAGGGGGAATGGTCATTGGTCACCAACTTTTCAAAGCCAGTCCTCGAGTAAAGCCAAGACACACACCCTACCACCAGTGCACACACAAAGGTTGTATGGTGCATGGAATACCCTCTATGGAAGGCTCGTCACATTGCCAGGTCCCATAGCCAAAACCTGTTGTCATGGATGAAGGCTGCGCACAGTGGGGGTTTATTACTACTGGAGGGTTGGGTGCAGGGCTTCACCGGAGGTGATGCTGCACTTAACACAGCTGCACATAGCAGAAGTCCATGCACTGTACCTGTGGGCAACTCACAGGCAAATTTGGCTCAGGGCTTGGCTGTAGGCCTGGCAAACCTTCATGTGGAAATTGGATGGCTTTGTGTGACATGTATTAAGAACCTGCAGAGGGTTGTCCATTTGTCCTGGCCAAAGTAATTCCTCACCAACCAATCCTCACTGCACATGGCCAAACATTCCCAGATGTACAAAAGTGTTTTACTTGTGCTCTAGTGACATATTGCAATGTAAACAAGAGCATCAACTAATTTTCATATGCAAATTGTGCCGAAAGTCTCCACTAGCAATGCTCCAAATGGCATAAAGTTGGCTGTAGTGAAACTCCAGAGAATGAATGAAAAGTGACCATTTCGGGGTGTGAAGTGCGCAAACTTCTATAAGAGTCCTGCCAAATCTATATCAGCAGAAGTCACTTCAATTAGTGAAACCTAGTTTTGCAATGTCTACTAATGCCAAATGCAACAAAGTGCAAACCATGGGCAAAATATGGCTTCGGTGGAAGCCAAACATTTTTCATTCCATTGTACATGACAGTCGTGAAAATAGCACATATTACAGCATTTTTGCATAGGTTGTCATTAGCATGAAGACAGTTGTATTGTATTGTACTGCAACATTTATATAACGCTTATTACCGCTACGTGGGCACAGAAGTGCATGCCTACATAGGCCGGATACTACACTGTGTAAGCTGTGAGGTAGGAAGGGTGCTTCTTTCTTTTTTGAACCTGTGTGAGACGTCTTTCCATGTTGTGCCTGAAGACCACCGAGGTGTGGTTATCGTGTTACAGGATGGACTGCTTAGCAGTATGGTGGATGAAGAAAGAGGTGTGTGAGACAGACACAGATTTATGGTTTTCAGTAAGCTGCCAGCTGAACAGCTCCGTGGGTCCCTTTTGATGCTCTTTTTTATGTTCATGGCCCGTTTAACTGGTTACTGCCCTGGGTCGTCTGATCAAAGATATATTCATTAACGTTTATGGTACTGACCGGGCATGGATGGAGAGAGAAATGTTGGGGAGAACTGCTGGAATGGACTTTGTTGCTATCATCCCATATCTGATTGTTATTGTGAGAGGTAAAAAAGCAGTCATAGAAGGTAGGTCGTTTGGACCTGCAGTGGTTGACTAGACTAGAGTCCTCCTATTGGACACCAGAATGTCGTAGAATTTATCAGTTATTCCATGCCTCGTCAGTTCGGTCATAGCTGGTTTATGGGCTAATACAGTACTGGAGCCACCTCAGAAATTTCTTATATGATTGTAATATGATAAAGTAGTGCAATGGAATTATAATACATGGGATTATGTGATCCCTGTATAAACGGTAGTCACAAATTTCTTTATATTTGTCAACTTGTGACACACTAAGTTACCAATTAAAAAGAAAAGATGTCAGAACTCGACTATTACAACATTATTAAACTCGAGTTCTGGCATCACAATGCCTGCTGCCAGCAGCCGAGGTGAAAGGCAGGTCCGGTCAAGGAGCATAATTAAAGCAGCTGTTTAAAGAAACAAATGGAGCATTGCTTTTCGTTATTCTGCTCTATTTTAACAGCTCACAATGACAAGCAAAGACAATATGTTTCATTTGTATAGCCTTAACTGGGGAAAAAAGAAAATCTTTCTGCATGTTTCTACCTGTTCCGGACTATTGCAGCTGTTTTTTTGTTTTTCTTTTTTAAATGACTTGTATTGAACTGTTTCTAATATCTGTTTGCAGCAAATATCAGGTTTTTGATGTGTTTAATTTTGCACTAGAGGTTGCATCTTTATTTTTCATGTTTGCAAACATGCTTGCTCTTTCGTACAAAAGAACTACGCACCAAGGATTTACGTGGTTTGTGGGAAAGGTGATGGTGTGACCATGTATTACATGAGATAAAATACCCCCTGGAGTACTTGATAGGGATATTACAAATCACCTCAGAGTTCCATTACCTTCTAAAGGAACTCAGCCTTCAGCCTCGATTCTCTATATGATATCGAGCTTCTTGATGACTTGCAATATCCTTATAATGCACAGCAAGGGATGTCCCTTATATTAGGTAGCCTGTGTGAACTTTAATTGGCCTCTGTCCACTGAGAGTTATGGTATGAGCATTAGCATGGGCCGAAAGAGGTCTACACGAATTGAAAGTGAAGGCAAGCTGCAAGTACACAAGTCATCCAAAACACTGCTCAGTAGCCTATGCTCATTGGTGCTATGCTAAACATATATATAACGTTATATAATTGCAGTGTTATTTGTTTTTCGTGGCCAACGCTATCATCGGCTCGCGTCCAATTGTAAATACAAATCTGCGCGTTTTTGTCGTGCTCATGATGCAGCTTATTTTCGCGCAGCGTCGCCTTGAGTGAATCTTAGTAACGCTGCCAAGTTTCAAGCCTTTGCAGGCAAATTGGCTATTTTTTCTCCATCCATGAAATATTAGCCTCCCCTGAAAACTCCTACTCAAGCCGGTAGGTGGCGCTACCCTCCAAGGTTCCGTTGCGAACTTCAGACAACTCAGGACGGATTCGCAGGCTAAGAAGCTAGAGGTTCAGACCAGACTTGTTGATCTCCATTTAGGGCCGGCGGGGGAAAGGCAGCCGGAGGCGCGAGCGCCCGCAGAGGAAGCGGCCGGGAGATGTGAAAGTGCATGGGCCGGAAGGAATGACCCGGGCGGACTGGAGCCAGGAGCTCGCGCCGAGGGTTGGAGCTGGGTACCGGAGCCAGGGATGCGCCTATGCGGAGCCTGGGATACCACCGAGCGCTGCGCGCTGGAGTCTCGGACGGAGGTAGGATGGAGGCAGAAGGAGCATTGCGGGGTCTGCCCGTACCACCCCGGCTCTCCCGTGCCTCCTAGCCCCCCTTGTGTTTTTTTTGTCCAGGTGCGCTGCATTAACTCTCCCACCCCCTCAGAGGAGAGCTTTCCCGCACCCTCTAATCCCCCTGCGCCTGCTTTACGGCATAAGCCTCGGTTGCACGCAAAAAGCGTCTCCGGCTTAGAATTAAAGACGCAGACAGTCTTATATTTTTCCCCGGGACGTGCTTCGATGCTCCGTTGAGGTAGACATACCCGGCGCGCGCTTAATGCGATGATTTGCAACAGACGCTGGGAGAGCAGAGCCTGTACTAAAGCACGGTAATTAATGGGAACCAATATACACGGAGTTGGAAATCAATAGCGCAATTCGTTTTCCAGTTGCTCGGGTTCCCGTGGAAGTGATATTAGCGCCTGTCTGCACCATCTCTGCACCGAGGCACCTTGCGGATGCTAGGGTGGCTCGGTGCTCCGGCTCGGAGTTACTGCTCGAGTGGCCTTGAAGCCGAGTGAGCGCTCCGAGCCCCCCTGCGTCACGGGCTGGTGGAGGGGGTACCCAGCGCTTTGCTCCTGAAGCGCTGTATGTTCACTTGTCTAACGTATGTTAAAGTTACTGCTAGCGAGGCACTTCGTGTTGATGTTATTTTTCATCTCTAGCAACAGGCGCGGCAGTGAAGGACCCAGTGGGACTGTGTGCACGCGCCTGTAAAGACTTTTTAAAAGCCGTTATGAGCCTATGACCCACATGCCTGTGTCTGAGAGACCAGGTAACCCGGATGTCCTAACCGCATAGCTAAGGCCTGCTCAAATGCAGCTCCTACACAGCAAAAGGTCTACGTGACCATGTGACGTGCAGTCCCACTTGCTTTGGTGTGTGTTTTCCATCTAGTTTTAAAAACGGCAACCTAGCTCCAAGAAGCAGGAAAACAATTTAAAGATAGCGGTTTTATAGTAGCAGTCGATACTCAGACGTATGGCGAGGCATATGGAATTGGCCACTCCACCCTTAACCACCCCCTTACATAGACCTGTAATGTAGAACATTAAAAACAACGCATTACATATTTGCATTACACCTATTTAACAGATGGGAAACAAGGGATAGAGTGATTTGCCCAAAATCACACATTGTGTGCAGTCAAGTGCCAAGAATTCAACCTAATTCCTCAGGTTACACCCAGAGGCGTAGATACCTTTGGTGCAACAGGTGCAGTGGCATCAGGACACAGAGCTCATAGAACCCTGTACGTTGCTATGTTTTCCTACCCCAACTCGCAGTCAAATGGACTATTGCCCTTGCTTTCACAAAGGCCCGTGTCATCCTTCACTGAACCGTCACCTTTAGGTCACTAGATTTTAGGAAGATGTGGGAAAGAGAGGTGGGCACGCCCTGCACCACATCACCAGGAAGGAACTGAAGACCTACCTGTCTCTTTAGCTCCCTGACCTAATAATCCTTGCTAATTTATCAAAATATTTCCTAGTCCCTGAATCTGGTTACCTGTGTACCCTCGCCTTAGCACTGTAGTCTAAAATGATTCTACTGAAAGTAGCGCCAAGACGCCCTTTGGTATTAGCGCGCTCTAAAAACCATTAACATTAACCCCTCTCACTAACAGGGGCTCAGTGAGAGCAGCAACAGTTGCAGCTTGGCTGCAGAGGCCAGGGCGGTGGGTGCCTCGTTCCTACCCCTCTCAAGCGTGGTGGTCCGTTCCCACAGCCGCACCGGGAGCCGCCTGACAGGCACCTGACGGCAGCCGGGCAGAGAGTGAGCAACGCCGGCTGAATGTGGGCTGCAAATCCCTGCTTTCAGCACTGCTGGAGCGGACAGCGACCGGCGTGGCTCACACCCCAGCAGCTCCCAGCACAGGCCTCGGGGCCCTGAGCGGGCCGCCGCCGCGCCCTGAGCAGATTAAACAAGCTATTTCTTGGCCTGATTAATGGATAAAGCCCGGGACACGGCGTGAAGGGTTCTCGCGCTCATTTTGTAGGTCACCGGGGATGCCCGCCACGCCAGCAGCCATAATGACGCCTCCCCTTTCTTCTTTTTGCTTTGCAGCTTCCAGAATGAAAGGTGAAGGGGGCCTGACGGAGACCCGTCCCTGAGTGACCGATGCGTGGATAGCCGCAGCGTTTTTAACCCCCCCTCCATCAGCCTTATGTTGTCGACAGACATGCCTGCGGGCATGAACAAGGATGTCTCGAGGTCAGCGACGTCTCTGCCCCCAGAGCCCATGGACATCATCCGCAGCAAGGCCTGCTCCCGGAGGGTCAGGCTCAACGTGGGCGGCCTGGCCCACGAGGTGCTCTGGCGGACCCTGGACCGGCTGCCCCGGACGAGGCTGGGCAAACTCCGGGACTGCAACTCGCACGACTCCCTGATGGAAATCTGCGACGACTACAATTTGGAGGAGAACGAGTATTTTTTTGACAGGCACCCGGGGGCTTTCACGTCGATTTTGAACTTTTACCGGACAGGGAAACTGCACATGATGGAGGAAATGTGCGCTCTGTCCTTCAGCCAAGAGCTGGACTTCTGGGGGATCGACGAGATTTACCTGGAATCGTGTTGTCAGGCCCGGTACCACCAGAAGAAAGAGCAGATGAACGAGGAGCTGAAGAGGGAGGCCGAGACCATGCGCGAGAGGGAAGGGGAGGAGTTTGATAACACCTGCTGCGCCGAGAAGCGCAAGAAACTCTGGGACCTGCTGGAGAAACCCAACTCATCCGTGGCGGCCAAGGTAAGGCTTGAGCGTCTCAAAAAGGCGCCACCGGCGCGTGCTCTGTGACCTCATGGCTCGCAGCATGTGATTGCACAGAGTCTCAAGTAAGCGGCCAATGGCATCGATGGATACATCGAGAAAGGAGAGCCAGGATTGGTCCTAGAAGTTAGACTTAGTAGTGTGATCTACTGTAAACATCAGAATAGTAGAACTCTTCTACAAAGACTAGACAATTAATATAATTGGCATGACAAGTAAAAAAGTTGCATAAGTTTTGATGTATTAGCTTAGGTTTGTCTGTTACTCGCTTGAGGCGAGGCTGCCTGAGAGGAATTAATGGGCCAATGTCATCGATGGATGGATGTGAGTGTTGGAGAACCATGGTTGGCCTTAGAAGTTAGACTTTTTTTTAACTGTAGTATGATCTCATTTGCATATCTAAACAGCCTAATTCTTTCATGAGGACTAGAGAATATTATTGGTGTGACTAGTAGAGACGGAAACGTTTCACTGTGCAAAAGTTTGATGACTTAACTTTGGTCCCTTACTTGCCTGAGATAGGCCTGCCTTCTGTTTTATGCAGTTGCTTTGTTTTGAAACTCGGTTTGAACTTACATTTTTGCTTCATGGTAAATCTCGAACATGGCATCTGATTGGTTTGTACAGGGCAAGCAGTATGTACCCCAATAGGCCAATCATTGGGTTTGGTCATGTTGGTATCCAATTTATTGTTTCGATGTTTTTTATTTTTGTTTCTGTTGTAGAGAACACATTGTTAGCTGATATGTGAAACGTAGGAATCCATGTCAACAGTTATTTTATCTCAATGTATGCACCACTGAAAGAAAAGCCAAATACTTTTTGGATATAGAATGTGATAGGAAACACTGTGCCAGTTTTACATATTTCTCATTCACTTCCACTGAAGCAATCTTCCCACTGCACTCTGGAAGTAATTGATGGAAAAAATGAAGATTCATGTCAAACCCTAAACAATGAAAGCTTTTTCTGCATTATTCCATTAAACTAGACCTACTAGTAGTAGTATACTCTTGAGCAGTACCAATAGTAGTAGCAATATTGTCAGTAGTAGCCGTGGTAGGAACCTTATTAGTTGTAGTATTAGAATTACCAATAGTATTGGTAATAGTAGCAGTAAATACCAGTGGCGACAGGCACAGGTAAGCGCGGTGGGGTGGGGCAAGGCGCGGCAAAGGGTAAAGCCAACAGACGACGGAATAGGTGTTATTTATTTATTTAACTATACCTATTCATTTGCCTTCCTTGTCCCACCCCACCCCTGCCCGCCATGTTTACTTGTGCTGGCTGCCGCTGGTAAATACGTAGATTTGTAGAGCGCAGCTTATCATCCGCGAGGGTATTCAGGCGATGTCCATAGTCACAGGGAGATTAAGTGGTTTGCTCAGTATCACATAATGTTGAGCCAACGCCGAGACTTGAACCTGGTTCCCCAACTCCAAAGTTGGCAGCTCTGGCCCTTACACCACATCCTATTCCTTCCTCAGCAACAGGGGAGGAGGATGAAGTGTCGCAGTAGTAGATGAGCAATTGTAACATCCTCATTACTAATACTTTTGCCAATAGCAATGGTAGCAGTAGCAATAGTAGTAGTATTAGTTGGAGCACCGTATGGGGGAAGGAGGTGTACTAGTAGTAGTAACACCAGTAGCGACTGCTACAATACTAATATTCTTTTAACAGTATTGGCAGTAGATGCAGTTCAGTATTGCTTGTAGAAGTAGTGCAAGTACATGAAGTACTAATACTAATAACAAGCATTTGACAATTCACTCGAGTAGCATTGGCCATAGGAACAGAATCAGTAGTAGTTTTAATTATATTATTACTGGTTCATCATAACTATTAGTCAGCCGTGGCCCGTGCAGGTACGAGCGGTGGGGCCGGGTGAAGGGGGATTTCGAAGGACAATGACAAGGAAAAATTAAATCACTTCTCACCCGGCCCCATCACCCCACCGCTCTTACCTGCACGGACCGCGGCTGCTATTAGTATTAGTATCATGTCTATGGAGACATATCTCAGTCCCATAGAAGCTGACAGCGGGACCACACAAGCTGACAGCAGGACCACACAAGACTAACAGCGAGACCAAACAAGGCTAGCTGCAGGACCGCACAAAGCTGACAGCCAGCATCACACAGGCTGACAGCAAGACCACACAAGGCTGGCTGCAGGACCACACAAGGCTGACAGCCAGCATCACACAATAGGCTGACAGCTAGCACCACACAAGGTTGACAGCGGGACTGCACAAGCTTAAAGCAGTACCACACAAGGCTGACAGCTAGCACCACACAAGGCAGACAGCAGGCACCACACAAGCTGCCAGCAGGACTACACAAGGCTGACATTCAGCACCACACAAGCTGACAGCATGACCACAAGAGTCTGACAGCAGGACCACAAAAGGGTTACAGCCGGCACCACACAACATTGACAGCGTGACCACACAAGGTTGACAGCGGGACCACACAATGTTGACAGCCGGCATCACACAAGGCTGACTGCAGGAGCACGCAAGGTGACAGCAGTACCACACAAGACTAACAGCGGAACCACACAAGACTGGCTGCAGGACCACACAAGGCTGGCTGCAGGACCACACAAGGCTGACATTCAGCACCAAACAAGCTGACAGCATGACCACAAAAGTCTGACAGCAGGACCACATAAGGGTGACAGCCGGCATCATACAGGCTGACAGCAGGACCACACAAGGCTGGCTGCAGGACCACACAAGACTGACCGCCAGCATCACATAACAGGCTGACAGCTAGCACCACACAACGTTGACAGTGGGACCACACAAGCTTACAGCAGTACCACACAAGGCTGACAGCTAGCACCACACAAGGCAGACAGCAGGCACCACACAAGCTGCCAGCAGGACTACACAAGACTGACATTCAGCTCCACACAAGCTGACAGCGTGACCACAAGAGTCTGACAGCAGGACCACAAAAGGGTGACAGCCGGCACCACACAACGTTGACAGCGTGACCACACAAGGTTGACAGCGGGACCACACAACGTTGACAGCCGGCATCACACAAGGCTGACTGCAGGAGCACACAAGGTGACAGCAGTACCACACAAGACTAACAGCGGGACCACACAAGACTGGCTGCAGGACCACACAAGGCTGGCTGCAGGACCACACAAGGCTGACATTCAGCACCAAACAAGCTGACAGCATGACCACAAAAGTCTGACAGCAGGAACACACAAGGGTGACAGCCGGCATCACACAGGCTGACAGCAGGACCACACAAGGCTGGCTGCAGGACCACACAAGGCTGACATTCAGCACCAAACAAGCTGACAGCATGACCACAAAAGTCTGACAGCAAGACCACACAAGGGTGACAGCCGGAACCACACAACATTGACAGCGGGACCACACACGGTTGACAGCTGGCATCACACAACGTTGACAGCCGGCATCACACAAGGCTGACTGCAGGACCACATAAGGCTGACATTCAGCACCAAACAAGCTGACAGCGTGACCATAAAAGGGTGACAGCCGGCACCACACAACGTTGACAGCGTGACCACACAAGGTTGACAGCGGGACCACACAACGTTGACAGCCTGCATCACACAAGGCTGACTGCAGGAGCACACAAGGTGACAGCAGTACCACACAAGACTAACAGCGGGCCCACACAAGACTGGCTGAAGGACCACACAAGGCTGGCTGCAGGACCACACAAGGCTGACATTCAGCACCAAACAAGCTGACAGCAAGACCACAAAAGTCTGTCAGCAGGACCACAAAAGGGTGACATCCGGAACCACACAACGTTGACAGCGGGACCACACACGGTTGACAGCTGGCATCACACAACGTTGACAGCCGGCATCACACCAGGCTGGCTGTGGGACCACACAAGGCTGACAGCCGGCATCACACAAGCTGACAGCCGGACCACACAAGGCTGGCTGCAGGACCACACAAGGCTGGCTGCAGGACCACACAAGGCTGACATACAGCACCAAACAAGCTGACAGCATGACCACAAAAGTCTGACAGCAGGACCACACAAGGGTGACAGCCGGCACCACACAATGTTGACAGCAGGACCACACAACGTTGACAGCCGGCATCACACAAGGCTGACTGCAGGAGCACGCAAGGTGACAGCAGTACCACACAAGACTAACAGCGGGACCACACAAGACTGGCTGCAGGACCACACAAGGCTGGCTGCAGGACCACACAAGGCTGGCTGCAGGACCACACAAGGCTGACATTCAGCACCAAACAAGCTGACAGCTTGACCACAAAAGTCTGACAGCAGGACCACACAAGAGTGACAGCCGGCACCACACAACGTTGACAGCGGGACCACACAAGGTTGACAGCTGGCATCACACAAGGCTAACTGCAGGAGCACGCAAGGTGACAGCAGTACCACACAAGATTTACAGCCAGCACCACACAAGCTGACAGCAGAACCAGACACGACTAACAGCGGGACCACACACGACTGGCTGCAGGACCACACAAGGCTGGCTGCAGGACCACACAAGGATAACAGCCGGCATCACACCAGGCTGACAGCAGGACCACACAAGACTGACAGCTGGCACCACAGAAATCTGACAGCCGGCACCACACAACAGACTGACAGTGGGACCACACAAACCAACAGCGGGACTGCACAAGGCTGACAGAGGAAACCCAAAGGCCTGACGGTGGGCACCACAGCACGGGCAAGCAGGATAGACTTCTACCCTAGACCCATACATAGGTGACAGCACCATAGGAAACACCACACATCAGGACACCATAATATCTGTCTGAAAAAATGTCAATAAGGTTGATGTTTCCTTCCTCTAGGTTTCAAGTGACCTCCTGGATATTGCTTGTGTCGCTGTGAATACCTCAGTAGAGCGCACCCTCAGATGATGCCACCTCATCCTTTTATTCCATACCTTGGATTTGTGTACCTATTTATTATATTATGTTGGTGTTCCTCTCTCCTTTAAGGTTTGCTCTTAGCAGCATGAATAATGAAAACAGAATATCATCTTAGATAAAACATGTTTCCAATAGAACATGTAATAATAAACATTATCCATGTTTTGATGGACTATTCTAGCTACACAAATTATATAAACATCTGATCTTGATTGGAGCTTGCAGTGGGAGGAGCTCCCTCCTCCCCCCTTGTATAGTCTGACTTAAATGGGAAATTTCACATTTCAGAAAGTCAAAATTTCCCTGATCTCCCCAAGAGTTCATTCTGCTTTGGCGCGACCCAATGGCCTACAGCCAGGTGTCCCGCACAACACGGATGGAACATCCGATCACATGGACTGTGCGGTCCCCCTGTCATTTAGAGTTCCAGTAGGCCTGAGTCCCAGCAGGGACACTCCATAGGAGTCGCATCTTCTTTCCCTGCTTCCGGAAGTGCCAAACAGCACTTCCTGCAGTGGGACATGAGAGGTGCACAGGCACTGCTGGGGCATTCCTGCTACAGCACAGTACCTCTTTTTTGTTCTAGTTTTAAAACTTTGTAAGTTTCTGGCAAAGTTTTACAAAAATATTGAAAGTGTGATGTCAAAAGCTTTTTTACTTCGCCCGCCCTTAGAGGGACCACTTAAATGCTTCCTTGCATCAATAGACACCACTTTCACAATTCTCCATCTTTATAAAAAAAACTTCTTTACTAGATCAGCAGAAGACAGGCAAACAGAACACATCTGGACAGGAGCACACCCCCTCATTAATGGGTGGTTTATCCCAGGAACCCACATAATGAAGGTGGTCCAACACTTTAGATGCTTTTGTCGTATCCCCGCATCCTTTGGCTAGTACGTAGTGGTAACCTTATGGAACTTTAGCTTTCAGGACCTCACAGACCCTTTCTTAGCATGTAAATGTTGGTTGTGATGATTGGTTCAAAGGGGAGACTTGCCCTGCCTGGTCTTGTGTACTGTTCTGTGTTGAACACATTTTATAGCCCAATCAATGACATCACTTCCTGAAATTCTTGAGCCTTCGGCCGGTTTCAAATATTTTTGGGGAAGCAACTACTAGGTAGGTAGGACAGGTCATCTCTTCAGTAATTGATGGTTACATTTTCTAAGATAAGCTGAAATTTGAAATTCTTCTGAAATACTACAACTACTAGTGTATACATGCACCCATGACTCTTGATACTAGTGAATAAATGACGAAACCCCCATAGATGTGTATAAAACTGTAAAATGCCAGGGACAACCGTGTAATTTAAATATGTATGGCACCAATGGAGATGTGCTGGTAAATATGTAAGACTAAGGGACGCGTGTCTTGAGTATGAGATTACACATTTGTTAGAGTGAACAAGACTGAGAAATGTGGTTCTAGAGGGGTACATGCGCCCTCGATACGGATTGTTGGGTATGACACCAAAAGATAAGTGTGTTAGTGGTCAGGAGAGCAAGAAGCACATGTGTAAATGGGCAGGCACACAGTGGACATGTTCCTATGTGGAGAAGAGGTAATGTAGACATACTGTTGGCGTAGAAATCGCAATGACCACATCTGAGTAGGCACAAGACGGATTCCATTTGGCTACGTTCACTTAACACAAATAACAGGTACATACATACTTAAACATACACATATGTATGCATTGCTTTTGGAGAAATAGCAACATGATGCACGTTCAATACTGTGCCATTTATGTGGATGAACCGCCGCAAGCACTTAAACTTGTAAAAGGTAGGATGGTGTGCTCTTGTGACCTATCCACTGATTAATCTCATTAAGGAACCTATATTTTCTCTTTTACTACATAATATTGGTGTTGTTGGTTAAAATGATGACTGTATTCAATAGTATATGCCTTGCTGCTGTTTACAAGTGGACCATTGGAAAAAATGTGGGTATGCCTTCGAATATGTATTGCTTCACAATTTGTGTGGGAAGCATTTATTCACACATTTATGGCTGCAATGCAAAGGTCAAACTATTGCTGAAGCTACCCAAATAAATCAACCTGTTCTTCACGCTTGTATGACACAACTATGCTTTCCTTTCCCACACATTCCTTAACAACGTGGGCGGAGCAACAAATGTGTCTGAACCAGGCATTCCATTTACAACTCAAGTTGTTACAACGACTAGCCTTGGGGGGGGCGCTGGACTTTGGTATAGTATAATTTACTATTACAACTCCAGTCACTGCAACAGTAGGGAAAGCGTTGGACGTTAAAGTCCAACGCCGCTTTACCTAACGTATGTCGTTGTAATCGCTTGCGTTGTAAATGGAATGCGTGGTTCAGAAGCATTTGTTGCTTCGCCCGCATTGCAAAGGCAACACGTTGTTCGGCGGTCGTGGTATTTGCTTTTTCCCGTTCTACACTGACAAAGCTACTTAATGAGACTGTAACTCACTGCACCATGTGCGGTAGTGCTGGGTAAATACAAGTGTGTTTAACCCCCAGACAAGGAAAGAGATGAAACCATGGCATAAACCGGATATGCAGATGCACTGGAAGTAATATGCTGTGTATTGTCCTTGGTAATGATGCACCGGAAGTAATATGCTGTGTATTGTCCTTGGTAATAATGCACCGGAAGTAATATGCTGTGTATTGTCCTTGGTAATAATGCTCCGGAAGTAATATGCTGTGTATGGTATACAACCTTTACCACGCAACTTTTACAACGACCTACCATTACCACGCAACTTTTACAACGCAGGATCCATTACAACGCATACCATTACAACGCATGTATTTACAACGCAGGTACCTTTACAACGCATACCATTACAACGTAAGTATTGGTAAGTATATCATTTTATTAAAAATATTATAAGTTTGGGTTTTTGGGTAAAGGGGTATTTTTAGGGTTCAGGGTCAGTTTTGGGTTTTTGGGTAAAGGGGTATTTTTAGGGTTCAGGGTCAGTTTTGGGTTTTTGGGTAAAGGGGTATTTTTAGGGTTCAGGGTCAGTTTTGGGTTTTTGGGTAAAGGGGTATTTTTAGGGTTCAGGGTCAGTTTTCAGTTTTTGGATAAAGGGGTATTTTTAGGGTTCAGGGTTAGTTTTGGGTTTTTGGGGTACAGAAATATTTTTAGGGTTCAGGCTCAGTTTTGGGTTTTTGGGTAAAGGGGTATTTTTAGGGTTTAGGGTCAGTTTTGGGTTTTTGGGTAAAGGGGTACAGGGTAAAAATTAAATATAATTACATTTAAATTACATTAAATTAAATTTATTAAATTAAATTAAATTACATTAATTAAATTAAATTAAATTAAATTAAATTAAATTACATTAATTAAATTAAATAAATTAAATTAATTTAATTAAATTAAATTACATTATATTAATGTTAATTAAATTACATTAAAAAAAATATTATATACTTACCAATACTTACGTTGTAATGGTATGCGTTGTAAAGGTACCTGCGTTGTAAATACATGCGTTGTAATGGTATGCGTTGTAATGGATCCTGCGTTGTAAAAAATGCGTGGTAATGGTAGGCGTGGTAAAAGTATGCGTTGTAACGTCATATATCCGCTGTGTATTGTCAATGGTAATAGAGGGGGATCATGACCTATGGCCCCCTCTCATGCTCATCAGTGAAGTTAAGTAGCGCCTTCGTTTGTTGCACCTAAATCATTTGCCTGTGTATGGCTGCGTATGTATATATTAATTTTGCCACTGTACCCCGACCAAAAAGAAGAGTTTCTTTTAGTAGGGCGGGGTATCTTGCCACTGCCAACGTGACGTGTGCTCCAAGAACAGCAGGCAGCTGTCCTCATTGGGCTGTCTTTCCTATATTTTGATAGCACAAATTAAGCCATAAACTTAATTTTAATCCGCAAAAATTAGGCTATTCAGACGCTTATTGGGGGTATTTTACAAAAAACATTGAATTGTAATTCCCCAGCCTTCACTCTGTCTCTTTTGGCGTTTCTCTCTGCCTCATTCGCGTTTCTTCTTTATCTATTTTTTCTCTCTGTCTCATTTTCTCTGATTTTGGCTGTCTCCGTGTCTCTCCCATGCGTTCTAGATCTCTCTCTTACTCCATTTTTCCCTTCCTTCATCTTTTAGTTTTGGTGCATTTTCTAAAGCCAGTTGGACTTCTGGCGACTCATATTCTAATATCCCCCCTGCGCTCGCGCACTGCTGCTGTGAGTGTTAGTTATGGGGCCTCCCCGATCATCTGTCTAACCAGCTCTCTTATTCAGCGAGCAAACCTTTCGGGAATTCCCGGCAGGCTGTGTAGTATGCTTAGGCGTGTGCATGGAAGCATGCCGCAGCTTTTAGCTGTCAGAGGCATCTGTGCAGCTGACAAAAGCCACGTGACAGAGACAAGTGCATGATTCTCGTGCACACCACTAAACAGAGACATAAGCTGCATAGGGTGCACTGAGAGTGGTCAGCTGACCAGAGTATTGACTGTCTTCTGTGATCACAAAAGTAAATTTGCCTTGTTAGAAGAATAGAAGTGCAGCAAAACCATAACAGCAGATTGGCATGAACATTGTTATGTTTGGTTTCAGCTCGTGTTGACTGTTGCCATGGTCTTTGGCAGTTGCGGTTACCATCTACGGGGAGGATGGGCGCGAGCGTGCGCAAAATGAAATAAATGCAAATCTACCTGAACGCGACGTCCTCCGATGCAGCCCTCGTGTCACTAATGGAACTGGATGCAGCAACTCCCTTGACCAATCATGGTGCTGCTCTCATGCATGAGCAGTGCCCTGATTGGTGGGAGTGGCCTCACTGGTGCTACACAGCGCTCCAGAGGCCTGCACTTGCTCTAACTCCGCTGTCTTAACTCCTTAATCACGGCGCGAATTCCGCAGCGGTGCAGGAGTTTTAATCAGTGGGCGGGGCTGCGTCGGTCAACGGACGTGCGCAGCACTAACCAGCTAGTGCTCACGTCGACCAACGGCCGACGCGAGCACAGAACGGGTCAATACAGCTGGGTTAGAGATGTTTAAAGTGCTCATGTGTGGCTGGCTGCCTCAAGACAGACGGCCAAAAAAACATAAGCACTTTAAACAAGTGCATAGACAGCCCAACGTACTCCCTGCTGCTGTCATTCAGCAGTGGCCCCAACCCCGTCCTGACACACTGTTTGGGACAGTGATGAAAAATAAAATGGTAACAAATAGCCATTTTAATTTTCAGGGTTTTAGGAGGATTTTAAGTGGGGTGACGCTCCTCTGCTCCAACGGAAGGGCTGCACCTGGTCTTTGGATATACAAGCAGGGTAGTTCGGATGTTGGACACATCTCTAGTGTCTGGGACTCGAAAAGCCAGCATTCACCTAGTTAATTGCTTGGTTAATGGTAAAATGTTAGGTAACCGGGCTACCAAGAATCTTTGTCTTTATCACACAATTTGTATTATGTGGTAAATACAGAGAATAAAGCTCCTGCTACTATAAATTATGCGGCTACTGCAATTCACAGAAGAGTTCTGTGACCATATTTAGGGACAAGGCTAAAGGCTGCAATCCTTTAAAAGGTCATGGAATGACATGGTGGCTTACAATGTGCTTTTAATGTGAGGCAGAGGGTATTTTATTCCATACATTGTCACACCATTACCCTTCCAACAAACCCCTTATATCATTGGAGTCATGTTCTTATATTTGAAAGATATAGTATTGTTGCAAAACAAAAAATAAAAGTATATGCTGTAGTGCTAAATTAAACACACGAAAAAGCAATGTGTTGCAAAATATATTAGAATCAGTTTAATGCGAAACAGATTAAAAATGCTGCATTTTACAAGGTGTAGAACGTTCCAGATTTGATCTTGTCTGTAAAGCCTATAACAAGCAAAAATAAACGTCTTGCCAAATATATCTTCTTTTTGTCTTAGAATGGTTCATTTTTAGTAAAACAATTCAGAACAAAGAAAAAACAGTTCACGTGTTCGTTATTTGAACTGCAGCTGTAATTATGCTGTGTAATCTGCCTTTCATCTTGGCTGCCGGCTCTGGCAACAGGCATTATGACGTCACAAATCGCTTGTAACAAACTATTACAGTTGAGCAGCTATGTCATTTCATTATTAAAGATGACTAGAGATGGCACAACTCAAACGTAATAAGGCAATTATTACAAAGACCTGTGGAAAAGCATGACCTCAAGTCATACATCATTCATTGGCCCATATTGGGCTAATATGGTTTGCAGAATTCTGCTCTCACTCCAATGTGACCATTCTTTAGACTACAAGACACAGGCAGCCTCAGCATTCTGATGGCATCTAGTTCTCCCTAACATTCCTTACAGGTTGGAAATCCTGTACACCCCCCAGCTCACATATCTGTTCTAGATGAAATTATTATGTGTAGTATGCAATACGGAATTAAATCATGGTTCCACTCTCCACAATATTTATCAGAACTAGTAGTATACATTTATTGAACAATGCTTGATGACTGTGCCCTCACAGCACACAGGATGGCATGATACTTCCAGCTCAGCAGGACATTGCAGCTTCAACAACGCGAGTGTACGAGGGCACACATATGTGCATGTTGGAGTCGGAGAAGGCAGCAGTGGAAATTGCACCACAGGGGGTGGTGGAGAGTCAGGTCTTCAGGAATCTTTGTGAGTACAGTTACTGGCAGCGAAGACGATTCACAAAGGCAATGAAGGGTACATGAAGAAGTTCTCATGCGGTACATAAAAAGGTAGCCCTGTAGTGCCAGGTTACATAGTCTTTTTTTAAATATTTATTTTATCGTCCTATGCTTGATCAGTATAAGATTAGAGAAAGAAGAGTTAGCTGTCATAGTTTTCTCACTACCCAACTGAGGTGATACCCGCACTCTCCGCTTTGGAGGGGATGGTAGCCATCACGGGATCATTCTCTTCAGACTGTGCTTAGCTCTTTCCTCGTTTTTAAACAGGAACTTCTTCAAATCTCATACTAGTGTCACCAATCCGTCTTGATTCGACTCCTAGTTTGATAAAAGTATCCTGTAGTTACTGATTCTTAATCATTGGATTGACAATACATAGAAAAAGAATAACAGAAAATATAAATGAAAATACACATCTAGTTATAGTTCCTACTTTGTCATAAGCGGTACCTGAAATCTAGTGGAGGGATTAAGGGACATTAAACTAGTGAGATTAGCAGTTTTAATGGACAATGATTTCCCTGGGTTAATTAAGATAGGCAATAGTTTTCGGCCCATTTATCCCAAATACTCCAATGTTTCGTTCTCTTACTTGAGTGTATTGCTCTGTCCATTTTAGCGAATCTGAATTGAGTTTAACCATTCGGATTCAAGAGGTGGATTAGGTAAAATCCACTTAATACAAAGTTCTCTTCAAGCTAATAAAACTAAAATTAATATAAGTGCTTTTAAAGATTTGGGAATATTAACAACAGATTCTTCTAACGGGATGACCCCAAATATTACCAGAGGAAGACTCACCTTTATGTCATGTCCCACCAGCTCTGAAAGGATTCTACCCACTTTCTGCCAAAAGGGTTGGATGGAGGGACACCACCGCAATATATGTGCTTCATCGACATTTGGGTCACCGCACTTTTGGCAGTACTTCACTGATTGTTGGCCCATCTTTGCCAATCTTCGTGGCATCCAGTAAACCTTGTGAATGGTAAAAAGATGATTTTTCTTTAAAGGCGCAGATTTCACACAATACCATAGTAACGATGTTGATACTTGCCATAATGCTTCGAGATCAGTTTCCGGTAGCTTCCTCCTCCAGATCTCCATGTGCCATGTAACGGGGTCTTCTAATGACTGTACCAGAGCCCAGTACCATTGCGAAACCTCTTTCTGGAGATCCGAACGTAAGGCAATTTTTGCTTCATAGAGTTTGTTTTGACGTCCCGCCCGACTCAAAGTCTTTACCCATCCTGAAAGTTGGCAATATTTGAAACGAGAGGCCTTTCCTTCAGCGATCTCTTGGAAGTCCTGCCATGAAATTAATTGACTACCATCCAATAACTGACCCCATCTGCAAATCCCCCTTTCCCTTATCAGATTTGCGAGGACATCTTGCATACACTCAGGGGTGCCAGGAGAGATCCAGATTGGGGCGTAATGACTAAAATACGGGATCTGTAGAATCTTCCTGATGTGATACCACATGCGTAGTTTACATGCTCTTACTTGCCTTTGTGGTATGACCCCAAAAAGCAAAAGGGGAACAAATGTGAATATTTGGGGTAAATTATTATACAATTAATACAGATAGAAAGGCCTGAAGAAAAACTCATCTGAGAGGCTAAACAGCTTTATTAACTCTGTTCTGAAGTAAAGTCTAAGGGGCAGATTTACAAGCTCGTACGCCACATTTGTGCCGCCGTTGCGTCACTTTTGTGACGCAGCGGCGGCGCAAAGCCAGCGCCATACTGCGGGGTATTTACAACGTGACGCATCTGGGAGATGCTTCACGTTGTAAAGCCCTGCGCCACATATGGGCGTTTCGGCACGGGGGGGGGCGTTCCGGCACAGGAACACCTCGGAAAAGTGGCTGAGTGAAATCACTTTTATGGCCATGATGCGTCAAAACCCTGCGCCTGCTTGAAGCAGGCATAAGGATTGACGCAGCATGTTAGGCATAGGGGCACACCGAGCTTTGCTGGAGCTGCGTCGCTCTTGCAACGCAACTCCAGCAATGCGCTGCCTTTCCACCGGTGGATGCGACACGCATCTGCTCATCTGTGCGCCACGGTGCGCCGCATTGTAAATGCGGCGCATCAGTGGTGGCGTACGGATAGTTTGGCGTGTCGCAACTGTTCTGGCGCATCTCTGCTGATTATCAGAGATGCGCCAGAAGTTGTAAATCTGCCCCTAAATGTATGAAGGGTTTTTAAAATTCGCAGGTCCTCCAATTCGGTAAATCAGAGTGTATGCAAATGTTGAAATTCTTTTTCTAGTCTAGTAAATCCATTTGGCAAATCTGTAAAGTTTCTCCTGATCACTAAACCAGTACTGGGGGTTGAGATCACAAGCCCAACATACGCAGTCGGCCAAATGACAATACACAAATCAGGATAACTCAGCTCGACTATAGCACATCGCTCGAGTTGGATGTTACCTGTAGATAGGTAGGGGTGAGCCAGGAGGGTGGGAGGGAAGGGTCGGTTTCATGGGGTTTGTTACTTCTGAAAATGTCTGTATGCCAATTTATATTAAGTATGTCCTGGTCTTTGCAACTACACATTTGTTCATAGACTGTATTCCACTTGTAAATGAATCCACAGTGAAGTATTGGTGTGTTATAACCTCAAAGGAGGGTATAATTGTGGGGCATATTATCAAGGGGGTTTATCTCCGCTTTTTTGGCTTTAAAAGCCAAGAAAGCGGAGATAAAATTATCTCCCTATTACCTAGCTGTCGCTAACACCAGTTAGCGACAGCTAGTAGGAGATAGCGACCATCTTGGGCCGCGCTTTGCATGTCAGTGATATTTATCACTAATGACATGCAAAGTGGGCGTGCCAAGATGTTAGCGACTGGAAACAGTCGCTAACATCGCTATCTCCTATTACCAACTTTTGGAGATATCCGCGCTAAGCGCGAATATCTCCAAAAGCTAACACCTGCCCCTGAGCAGTTATTAGCCATGTTATCCAATGGTAGGTGGATAACATGGCTAAGAGCATTAGCTCGGTAATGCATGAATATCGCTGACTTTTCAGCGATATTCATGCATTTCGGCCGATTTTTATCGCTTAGGAGATAAACCTTGATAATATCAAGGCTCTTAAGCGATAAAAATCGCCGCAGCTCGGCGATAAAAATATCGCCGCTAAACCAACATAGCGATAATTATCGCTAGTTGTTGGTAATATGCCCCTTAATGCCTTAAGAAACAGTGGATACAAGAGATACTGTACATCTACAAACTCAATAAAGTTTGTTTACAAAAAAAACGTTTCTCCTGATCACTAAATGGGTTTAGAAAAAAGGAATCCACTGTGAAGTATTGTTGTGTTATAACCTCAAAGGGTATAATTGTTTGCCTTAAGAAACAGTGGATACAAGAGGTACTGTACATCTATAAAATCAATAAAGTTTGTTTTAAAAAAATCTTTTCTCCTGATCACTAAAGGGTTTGGAAATACATATAGAATTGTGATTTTTTAACTGGAAATTTGGAGGCAAACCATTGAAAAGATACTGACTCTCAAGTTGGGGTATTAG
The DNA here is from genome assembly GCF_964261635.1 of Lissotriton helveticus. Lineage (NCBI taxonomy): Eukaryota > Metazoa > Chordata > Amphibia > Caudata > Salamandridae > Lissotriton > Lissotriton helveticus. The sequence continues at coordinate 163,367,135 of NC_136068.1, forward strand.
CCAGTTTGCAAAAGGCGAAGGGTCTCTTTAGACCCCTTCCACTTTGTAAATCGTGGAAGAGATTTCTGGGGAAGGAGTCAGTCCAAAGGACTGCCAACTCCAAGAAAAGGTATTAAAAAAAGAAAACGTCTTATTTGAAAAAAAAAAAGTCGTTAGTTTCCTATAAGGTAATTAGGCGGCTTTAAAAAAAGTTTCTTTACTTAGATACGATCATATACAGCAGGGTCCGCCAACTCTTGCAGGGCACCACCTCTGTGATTCTATCCATTTGGGTTGAGTCACAATTTATGTATATTAATTAGTTAGGTTGGATTGCAGCGCATTCCTATTTCTTATTTTGCGAACCCACTTAGCACTACTTTAGTCAGCTCCCACAACCTGAATCAATTTTCAAAAACTCAGTTCCTTCTTTTCATCTTCTTTATACAAATTCTTAAAACTTCTGGCTCAAAGTCCTAAAACCTTATTGTAAGGGGGGCATTGAATTTGTATTCCTTTATTCTATTTCGATTTATTGTGCTATTCCATCCCATCTTCCTCCCCAACTGTACTCATGAAATAAAGTCTGTAACATGCTGGAAAAGAGTAAAGAATTTATTAGGATCCCTCATACATAGCCGACCATTATGAGGTCCAGTAGGGGACCACTGACAGAAAATCGGAACCAAAATTATCGTGTGGACAGAATATCATGGAAAAATTATCAAGGACCAAAATATTGAGAAGGTAAGTGCAAGTAGATAAATATAGATTTACAATTCTTAACTCCACATCTACTTACCTTGAAGATATATATATCACCAAAGTACATATATGTGGAGTTAAATATAGTAAAAGTTTACTTACCTATAGAAACTTGCCTTCATAATATTTGTGTTCTCGATAATATTGACGCAATACTTTGTCCCACGATATCTTTGGTTCCGATGTTCTGTGTTAACACCCCAGTAGGAGTTTTGACAACTGTTCCCAACTGTAAGGTAAGTTGGAAAAGGTGCTTGCCTGCACAAAGGTAGTGATGTGTCAATATTGATGATGTCTGCCAAAAAAAGCGTACGAAAATAACCAGAGGTACAAAAAATACAAAAATATATTATTATATAATAATTCATAAAAATCGAATACAACAAGTATATGTCAACCTCCCTGTGTACAATGAAGATTGAACTGTCGTTGTTGGCTCCATTGATATCTATGGTGGCTTACGTCAGAGCAGACGGTAAAACACAGTGAACAATACACTGGGATACTGTATGTCACCTAAAATGACTTTAATTGCACCAAATATTCCATTCAGAAAATATATATTTTAGTTTTTATTGGTATACACAAAAGAACCTACACAGTGATAGGAATCATTTAGGTTAGTGAAGGGTGAGCAAATATTTTGTAAAGTGTCCTAACATTGTACCCAGAGTGTCACAATATGTGCACCCAGATAAAATGGAATTTAAACTGGCGTAATCTTGTGTAATGTCCAGCATTCCGCATTATGATTGTTACATGTAATGCCTGAGATTATTGCATTATATCACGTAATTTCCTGCAATACACCATTTGTTTGCATCACTAACTTTTTTTATGTTATTAGTTAATCGCCATAAGCCAGATTTTTGACCATCACTGGATTGTCATTGACATGATTTTGTTTTGCTTCTTAGAGCACTGTTGATAATAAAAAACTAGGTGTACTCGATTAAGTGATAGAATAATGAGAAGCCAAAACATATCCATATTCTACGTCTGACTGCTCCTGACTGATGTTTTATTAGTGACCCCAGATGTGCAGATTGGTATCACAATTCTGACCATCAAGTACCTGCTACAGGCTAGCTTTCTTCCTTGCAGTTATTGTCCACCAAGGAAGTATAAATCTGGGATAGTCTTTGCTTTCTCAGTGATCTGCTAATACTGCAATTCCCACTGAAGCTTTCCACCCTAATTGCACACAATTTGTTAGTTCCAAAAGAAGAATTGGAATAAGTGTGTAGTTACAACCGGGAAGGTCACCAAAACCCTGTATTTCCAGATACTGTAGAAGGGATTTCTTGAGGCCTTTGCGGGGTGACCAAAAAACTTCGCCGTGCTACGCGGAATCCTGCAAGCAGCAGAGTGCATTTGGTCACTCCGCTTGTGCTAATTTGTAGAACCAGGTGTTTGTCCTGTGCTGAAAAATTAGCATGAACTGTGCCATGAGCAGCGCAAGAGGGCACTGCTTCTTTCTGCTGCTCGAGTAGATGTTCTCTTCGAGCAGCAGCTTCCTCAACGCGCAAGGAAGGTTTCTCAAGGTGAGCCGTCGCTGCCATTCCGACTGCCCAATTTGAGAAATCTCACCAGGATGTCGTCTGAAGTCAGATTTTCCTTACTCGTGCTCGTCAACAATATTGGCGAGCACGAGTGAAGAAAAATCTCAGTTGAGGGGATATTTTCTGAACTCCACTCTCTACGTAGAGTAGGAAAAACTCCGTAAACTCCGCAAGCGGAGCGCAAATTCACACCCAGGCCTAGATTTCTTCATGTGAAGAATCACGGTGCACATGTCCACATTTTCCACAAAACCATCAAATTGTCCATCTGTTGGTAATCCTCAGGAATGCAACTAGAAGAAATACAAATATGCTTGGGTAGTTCTGGTTTTTGTAGATTTTCCAACAAATTCTCCCTCGTTTTGATTGGGCCAGCAAAATCTGGACTGGGTACAGACAGTGTTTACCCAGATCATGGAATTCTGAGTCTGCAGCAACGCTGCATACCCACCATTTTCCACAGGATCATTTTACCTTGGAAAATTTTCTTGGGAAAGCTGCTCAAGTAGGGGAAAAGAAAATATGCGGAATTAGTACATGATCATTCTGATTCTGCATGCTATAATTCTGGGCAATAAGTTTGCTTTGAAGGAGTACATGTAAGGTGTGGTCACTGACTTTCTACAGGGTGAGATTACCCCATAGTAAAACCTGACCATTCACGATCTTGGATTTTGTGAGATTTTGTGCATCGCAAAAAATGCATAGCAGTGTGTAAATCTTCTTCCGCCATACACTTTAATTTGCAGTGGATACATGTAATCAATTTTAAAGGGTTGGAACATTGTGAACTTTCCTTTTACTACTATCATTTTCAGACAAAAATCTATATGTGTCGCATTTTTGTAGTTTTTGAGCTCGCAGCATGCTTTCTCAAATGATAAACTATAAACCACACTGTCCTGGAGAATTTAGTGATCATAGTCATATTTTATGCTAGTGCTTCTGATGAACAGTATTGTGTAGCTTGACAGGCATTGCCCTGACAATCTTCTTTAGCAGTGTTTGAACTTCCTATCATCACAAGGGGGAAATAGCTTCCTAACATTTAAGCATCCTTCAGCACTGTGCATTTGATCCACCCTGTTGTCTGAGAACAATCCGGGTAAGGGGATATTGCTAGTTTGGCCTTTTGCGTCTATATAAGTAACCAAACTAATTCCCTTGATTGGCACAGGGACTGTACAAGTTGTCTATGTTTACACCAAAGTCAATTTCATAGGAGTAATTTAAGACTTTGACAATGCCAGCTTATGCAAATGAAACATAATCTTCTTAAATGCCTGAAATGCTGGCCAAAAGCAACTTTGGGATATTCTATCCACCTGGAGAAACTGAACACCGTTATCAAGAGCGGCTTTCAGCCAGCCCTGTAGCGGGTGTTGACTGACGCCTCTTCAGTGGCGGCTGTTCCCAAGGGGCGCAGATAATTCTGTTTTTCGACATGTTCATTAAGAAGACAAGCAAATTAGGGATTAATACCTCTGCTAAATACAGCGACTAGTGAACACATGTGAACTTGTTGATTAATTGAACGATGATCTGTGGAGCTTTACATGTAAGGGAGAATTTCCATCATTAGGTAGGTGTGAACCGCTTCTGATCTGTGACTCTCAATGTGATTCAGGAAAACTACTTCTTCAACATTATTTATGATCTCAATATTGAATCTCATTGTTGAAGACCAATTAACATAAAAATGGATGCCAGAAATGGTATCAATATATAACACCTATTTATTTGTTAATATCCATTTATCAGTTTTGCAAAACACCACACATAGGGGCTCATTATGATAGCGGATAATCCGCATACTCTGGGCCGGCGGAAGCCACCGCCGGCCCGGAGTATGCGGATTATCCGCCGCAGTGACATGGAAGACCCACCGCCAGATCAGGATGGCGGTGGGAGTGCGTGTGGACCAGCGGCGGACGGCAGGTCCGTCCGCCGCTGATCCGCGGTGTGAGGAGGGATATTTGGTGACGGTGTCTGCAAGACACCGTCAACCAAATCAGGATTTGCACAAACACATGCTTTTCCGCGGCGGCTTTTCCGCCGTGGAAAAGCATGTGGACTTTGGCTTTTGGGGGCCCGTTGCGGGCCCCCAGGGTGTCGGGGGGTGGGGGGTGCACATGGGGGGTACCTATGGTACCCCCCAACATTTACATGCACAAAGCGGCAGGCACCGCGCGGTGCCTGCCGCTTTGTGCATGTAAATGTAAAACATGCAGTTTTAACATTGCGGCGGGTGCTGCTTCAAGCAGCACCCGCCACAATGTTAAAACATACAGGATGTGACCGCCAGGGTGGCGGTCACATCCTGATTTGCACGGAGGGACCGCCGCTGCCCCTGCGGACGGTCCCTCCACCTCTGGGGTGGCGGACGGACGCAAGTCCGTCCGCCATCCTAATCGGCCCCATAATGTGCCCTTATGGACTCTTACCTACTGATGGTCATAATACTGAGCATGCTATGAGATAGTTGTGTGCAGTTAGAAACCCAACACAGTGAGAGTTGTGTTCCTATATTCAGTAGATGTGGCTTAATGGCTTGAGCGGTCGACCTCAAAGCTGGGGAATGGGGTTCGAGTCTTCGGAGGGACGCTCAACATCCTGTGATTCTGGGCAAATCACTTAGGGCCTCATGCAGGTAAATGGTATTTACCGATTCGTAAATACCGAATTTTACTGATTCGGTATTTACAAATCGGTAAATGCTATGTAGGTATTTTTACCGAAATACTTACCGAATCGGTAACATTCGGTAATTACCGAATCGGTATTTATCGATTCGGTAACTGCCATTGATTCTTATGGGCCTTGAGGCCCATAGGAACCAATGGCAATTACCAAATCGGTAAATACCGATTCGGTAAAATTACCGATTTTACAAGGGCGACAGGGTGTCACTTTGACACCCTGTTGCACCCCGGATTCAGGCTTGTGTGCCACGTGACACACATACATGCCCTTAGGGCATGTATGTGTGCAACATGGCACAGGTGTACATGCACAGATGTGCGGGTACACAGGAATTCGTTATTTACCATCAAATAGTATTTGATGGTAAATAACGAATTATTAAAGGCCTGTGGCACTGTTTTCAGTGTCACCTACATCCCATATTACCGAATCTGTAAATTTACCGAATCGGTAATTTACAGAATCGGTAAATTTACCGATTCGGTAAATTTACAGATTCGGTAATATTTTGGCCCCCTACATATGAAACTCCAAAATCGGCCGTTACCGACCGGTATTTGGCCACCTACATATGGCCCTTAATCTCCCTGTGCCTAACAAATTAAATGTAAATGTAAATGTACAGGAATTTATATAGCGCAAATCACCGAGCGGTTTCTAAGCGCTTGCTTAGGGAACCCGTCCTGGTATTCCCCTGTGAGATAACCCCAGCAGGGTATCCGCAAGGTGAAAGCCAGGCATCCCGCCGCGAGGGGCCGTTGTGGAGATTAAGCAAGCTATTGCCCAGAGTCGCAGAGTGTGAACCCGTGAATCGAGTAGGCACCAGAGCGAGAATTGTCGAGTCCATGGACATTTTAGGACTCAAGACTCCGCCGAGCCAGGAATTGAACCCTGGTCCCGGGCTGACCTCTGCTTCCAGGTCTGCCTCCTCTAACCAGTGAGCCACACTGTAATTGTGTCCATCTGTAACACAACTGGTGCTCATGTAAAGTGCTCTGATACCTTCGTGTTGAGATTGTGCAACAGACAACTCCCTAAAAAAACAAAATGCTGAGTTCTTTCCCTGTGCGTCATTCAGGGTAGCCATGTATATTACTTGCTAACCTGGCTTGTCTTTTGGTAGCCGGCACTTCCCTTGCTCTCCCTGGTCAGCAGTAGGAACTTGCAAACTGGTCCCTAGGATTCCTCTATTCATCCTATTCTTTCTGTTACTTGCCTTTCTCTTTCACCAACAAATCATCAGTTGTTGAAGGTCTCAGGTACTTATTAATGCCATTGAAAGCGGAAAGATCTAAATGGGTGTCACATCACTTCCACTATCCCTGACAAACAACAAATTGATGGAAGGAATGGTTGAATTAATCTCTGCCACTAACAATCATTCAGGTCCTCATTCCAGGCCATTGTTAAAGTGTGACATTTATGCCCAGATGTGGGCCGATTGCTGGCTGTGCCACAGAACTCAAGCTATAATTCACTGACGAGGCCAAAGTGGGCCGTAACCAGTCTGGCTTGTTTATATTTCCATCTGTATGGGACCTGGTCAGGCAGTCCAGGCTTGACTATACTGATTGGAGTGGGACCAACCCTGATTTTATATTGTTGGTCTCTAGTGGCAGAGTGCACAAAAACATAGGGGCATATTATCAAGGGCAATATCGCCACTTTTGCGGCACGTTTTGCCGAAAAAGCGGCAATATTTTTATCGCCCTATTAACAAGCCTATGCTAACAGGCATTAGCGTAGGATTACAGGCGTTAGCTGTCTTTTTTTTCCACTTTGCATATCAGCGATATATATCGCTAATGACATGCAAAGTAGGCATTCCTGACTAACACATTATGGAAACACTCGCAGACACAGCTTTGCTCTATTATCAATGCAGCCTCAGAACCGCGAAGCGATTGAAAAAGCCGCGCTAACCACGGTTATCGCAGGTATGGAACGTCTGCTTTTGAACCAACTTAGCTATACTGATAATGGGAGGTGGATTGACTGGTTAGGTGCACACTCCCCTATCAGCAAGCTTCTCCATAGCGCTGTGAAATCATCGCTGGATTTCAGGTGCTATTTCTGTTTCTCCCCATCTATTCTGGAATTACATTGCCTGTTAGCAAAGCGTTGATAATACGCCGCTAACACGGCAATGTAATTCAGCGATAGATGGCGATAAACAGAAACGCGCTAAGTGCACTTAGCGATGTTTATCGCTATTCTTTGATAATCTGCCCCATAGTCTGGAATGCAGCCCAATTTGATCCCCAGTGGCTGAGATTAAGTCCAGCATTCCTTCCATGATTGTGTTGTTCAATACTTTTGCTATCTCAAGCATTCTAGTGTAGCAGCATCCATCGTTATTGCCTTTGTAGTCACACTTGTTCAGTCAGGAGACATTCCTGAATAGCTCTTTGCTCAATAACCTCCATAACTAAATAAAGTAAATTTTTTACTGCAGCCCGGTTTCCTAAAAAAACAGGGCTGATGGTTTTTTATAAAGAAAAAAAGTTTATTTGTTAAAATTTCTTTGTGAATTGGACCACTGCTGACTCACTGGGAAACTTTTCCCAAAATTCACAAAGGGGAAGATGTTCCAATTCCCCTTTATGAATGGGCTACTCCTTTATGAATGGGCTACTACCAGTCAATGCATTGCGATCGGAATTATGGCCACAAACCATTGATCAATATAATACTGAATCTCAATTTGAAAGAGGGACCCAGAACATATTTATTTTACAAAGAAACTTGTAAACCATTTTAAAATCATTAACACAATGGCAAATACTTTTACGAATCGGTAACTGTATTTAGTATATCGGTAAAAACATTTTCGCATTTGCGAAACCACAAATATAGCGAATCATGGGATTTTGCAATCTCTAAAAAGTTTTGTACATCTGGCCATGATTTCCATAACTATACAGTATGCACAGTTGGCTTTAAGTCACCCCTCTCCTGTTGTCAAATGATTGTTTCCATTTCAAAATTTGTGCCTATGATTGGCGTCTAAGGGACAGACGTAGAGCTTGGCAGATGAATAACTCCGTCACAAATGTGAAGGATATTCTGTATTCCTTATTACAAGTGTATTAAATCCTATGGCACTTGGTATTTGATGAACGAGGAATGCTGAATGTTGGTTATAAGCAAGTTCTTCTCATCATGTCGAGTAATCCACCCAGAACCTGCTTTAGAAAGTATCTTTGACAAGGTTTATAGTAATATGGCTGAAGAAAGCTACCTAACAGAGATTTTGACATGGAAACGAGGTGGCAAATAATATCTGGATGTCAAAGTTAGGAAATCCGGCCACCATTGAATCACCAGCTTGTAGTATGCAACTATACCATAATAATATGGTGGACAACTCTGGCCAACAAGAGCTAAGACCTATACTCTTCTCAGACTACAGCCTGGGGCAAGGACCTCTGGCTCATGGTCTGTGGAACCAACTGGCCTAAAGGTCTGCCCTCATTTATAGCCTGTTGAAGAAAAACAGTCATTCTATTGCATTTCATGCTTATAAGGTATAGGGCTTGAAACACCCAATATAATTCAGCAAATTGGAGAAAATCCTTGCCGTCTAGATGCAAAACAAAAGGTAGAGCCAAAATGCAAGCTGTAACGTTGCATACATGTTTTTAATATGTATTATTGCAGAATGAAAAAGAAAAAACACACACACTAATCACATTCACTCATCATTGCCAAAACCTGAGGGATGGTGAGTATGATGAGTGTGGTGACGTAGGAGAAGGATGTAGATTGCAGTCATACGGCTCCTTAAGTCGCCAGTTGTCACCATCCACCTGTGAGTAGACATTTGGCTGCTCAGCCATTCTCACCTTGTCTTACAGTCCTGCGATCGGGCACGGTGAAGAAATGGTGGAATGGACCCATGGACCTTACAAGTTCATGATTGTCACAGCTGCTGCATACGCACAGTGAGTACTCTGCAGGCGTTTTGGAAAAGAGCAGGAATAAAATAACTTTCAGCAATCATTGATATTAAATTAAATTGGTGTCTGTCATTGTGAGGCCAGCCTCCATAATCAGACCCCCACTAAGGGAAAACACAGTTAAAGGGCATATCGATTGCCCCCGGGGCGTTCCATGCCTCCTTGTTGAACAACCCTTGGTAGGAGCCTCTAACTCAACAGTGTCTAGGAGGATCCAGCCAGGTATCTGGCCAGCTCGTACCCAGAATTTGTGGAAATTAAACCATAAAGACCATTCAGTTTTGTACTCATTGACTGATTTATACCAGGTCCTCCAAAACGTCTATACAGGACATGGTGACTACTGGGCAAGAACCTTCCTGCATGATACATTGCTATCGACTTCCTCCTCAGTGGGATTTCCTCACTCAAACTCTATCAAGGGAACAGGCAGCACATTGTTTACAAATAGGCTAAATTTGCAGCTTTTTAATTGCAAACCAACCATTTGCTTCTCAGTTAACTGTGGCAAACAGGGCCAAGGCCTGATTGGCTCCAGGGAACCCTGTGCAAATTCCATTTCTCCTGCTCTCTTACAGCCCTAATATTTCTTTTAGGTGTTGATCACCTTCTATGGGGCTGCATGGCAACCATACATGCATCAGATCACTTATTTCTAAGCTTATATTAGAGAGCATGGATATTCTAGTTCTGTTAAAACCCGCTAATCAAGGCTCTTAGAGGCAAAATACATAGCAGCATGTCGTAGAAAAGATGCAGATCACGCACGGTCCATTCTAAGGAGCGGAGGAGCTGCCACAGTGGACTGGTATATTCAAAATAAATCCCAATGTTTAACAATGATGGGTTTTGTATCTGCAGTAAGTCCTGAGAAATGTTTACATATATCATACATTTGTACATTTTTACATGAGATTTGAAAGAAGTAAAAATATGTGTCACACACATACATAAACAGTTGGATTGAGTCAGGAAAATTCTAAGAAACGTATTGGCAAATTGTGTCTTTAAAATTTTTAAAAATGCAATTAGTTAATGTGGCCAACTAATGTCTACGCATTATAGAATGATCGTATGTTGTATGAGGTCAGGTATGGTTTTGAGATCTATTGTTACATCATTCAGTAGATCAGTCGTCAGTTTAATTTGTATTTAAAGCAGATTCATGTGGGGTTGCCGATCACAAGGTTGATGAATCAGTCAATGGGGTCTTCTGCTACCAGCATCTTCATAGCATGGCCACCCAATTCCTAAAGTATGTATCTCTGTTGATGTTTGCTTCCTTACAGATATGCATCTATAACATCACCTTCTACAATGACGGCCTTTCATGCTCTGTATCACTTGATAATAAACATTTATTGAACCATCTGATCCTCCAGTAAACTCCAAATAAAGGTTTATTTCATTTTATTTATTGGGTTCCATTGAAGAGCGCAAACTGAAAAAATAATTCTACCAGACTGTTTTTTTGCATGTTATTTAGAAAATATAAATATACCATGAAGACCTCCTGTACCTACCATTAGGTCCCCGAGCTCATTACATGGTCTATGAAAATATAATAGGGAGAGAGGTTTATAATTAAATTTACTTATTGATTTGTGTGGTTTTATTCAGTGCGGACAAGATCCCAAGGGGCGACACGGCGCTTTACTAAGCGATCACAAGTCAATAACAAAAGAAGAGGTAATTGGTCAGCGGGTTATAACAGTAAAAGGTACATAAGAGGAGTAGATAAAAATAAACAAAAAATCCAAAATAGGTTACACAAGATGCTATTATAAACAAATTCAGTAAATATTGTATCAATAATATTTATATAAGAAAATATTGACATGTAAACCATGAATGTGCGTTAAGCTGTCGCTGTAATGAGGACGCAATGTGCCTACAGCTTACATTATTTCCTTCTCTCACACTCTGTTGTAGTGATAGAATCTAGCTGCCACCCTAATTAATGTATTCTTCAAATGTCACCTGAAATGGAAAGCAGGTAGGGAGTGTGGTGCATGCGCCATGCTGTTATTTAATCAAGGAGCCGTCGTTGTTCGTGATGGAGCCGGGCGCCGGATAAGTTTGTCTTCCATGTTGGGAAGATTTGCATTGAATGATAAATATCCATCATTAGTGGCCGGCGGGGACATTGCTTACCTACAGGTGAAGGATTCCACAGCCATGGACGAGTGTGATATAAACAACACATACTTGCTCAGAATCCCATTTGGACAGATTTATAATTTGATTATGGAGTAGCAGCCTAGTCTGGGCGACATGCCACAAGGTATTAATATGTGCTCCATGTTCTGCTGTGCCTCCTGAGAGTACACTCTGGTAAACCTCTGCCGCGCAGAAGGCATTTGTCTTTGTGGGAAAGCATGCTGAGGATGCCAGCTTCATTTATAATGCTCAAATAGCTTCAAAAGTGGGTGTGAAAGGGGGATATTTCCTGCAAATTTTATGTGCATTTATGCTGCAATTTCTTTTAATGTACCTGCCCCCTTGGCCTTTTCATTTCAATCAGCTCTTAAAACTGTCTACAGACACAAAGCTCAGACTGCCTTGCAGTCATTAGGCACTGGAAGGTCATGGTCATACATGCACTCAACTCCTCAGTAGTGGATTTCATCTAACGTGTGCCTCCTCAACTCTAATGACCCTATTGATCCCTGTTGTTTCCCAAAGAGATGCTCTAACAGCTTCCCATGTCAACGTTCCAGGAACACTGGTAAAAAATGTGATTCTTGCATTGCACTGGAGTCTCTCTACAACAATGTTATAATTGCCAATTCTCCACAGTCATCAGTGTACCTGTAGATGCAATGCTCCATTTGACTGTCAGACTGGTCACGATCACAAGTTAATTTCACCCCGCCCCCCTCATGCTTCATGACCTCCTGTTGCTTCCAAATAAAACAGTTATTCAGTAAAACCTAACACCCAGGTCCACTGCACTCTGGTCACCATTACAGGAATCAAAGAAGCCCTAGGAGCCAAACTTAACACAGCTGGAAATAATATGATTCACAACATCTTTTGCCCGGAAGTAATTCTTCACTCAAGCCGCCACTACCACCTGGAACAACATCCACCCTTCTGACTTTCAGAAAGTACTTGATAACACAGATTTTCCGCCTTCTCTTAAACTAATACTTCCTTATCACCTACAACCGTAAAACCTACCATTGATCTTCCAAAACATAATTCTAACCTGTGATGTTCTGCAGAAGTTTAATGTAAAATCCATACTTCTTTAGTTGGACATCCTATTGTTATATCTAGTTGTAAAAAATATTACCAATTGAATTACTGACCCAGGTTTTCTATGTAAAGTTGTTAAATAAATGAATACAGAACTTTGATTTATGTTTGTGGAAGCCCTTGCTAATGGGGCATAGTTTTTCTTGCAACAATGTACCTGATGAAGGCCACATGGTGAACACATAAGCCAACCGCCACTTTCCATGGAGCCCCACGACCCATTGTATGGAACAGTAGCTCTAACCTGTTCACCGGGATTTTGTGATCAATTAAGTTATATGTTCAGCATCCTAATATTGTTGGGGCAGGAGCACCACAAAATTGTTATACGTTTAAGAATATTAGCATTCACTTATAAGTGTGTCATAGTTTTGCTCTTTGGTTGAAGGACACCATATGGATGTACAAATTGGACTTCACCTCCTGGTGGACCACATCACGCAAACCCAGATGCAGGTCCCATAATGGGACATAAGCTGAAGGAAGCAAGATCCCAGGAAGATAAGGAAATTCCTTACTTATGTTGATTTTGTGAGCTGAATGCAGCACACATAGAAAGAGAAAGTAACAAGGAGAAATACATTTACTTCTCCTTTTTATGCCTCACCTGGGAAGGCATAGCATTCTGACGTATTCTCAGGTCTACCAGTATTGATAAATCTGGGAATTCTTCTGCATCCATGGGTGAATGAGTGGGAACACCCATGCTCCACCAATGGATCGCCACCCTGGGGCAGAATAATGCAAGGCAGCAATTTGTGCTGCATTTCATTCCTCTGGATTTATCAAGCCATGTAGGGCTAAGCAAAGTGGCCTTGCATAGCTTGATAAATCCTATTAAGGTTTTGCTTCATCTTTGCGCACCTTGCATGCCTCAAGGGAAACACAAAACCTACATACATTTGCCCCATGTACAATGTAGGGTGCTGGAATAATGAGGGTGAATCAAGAAGGGTCAGGCTTGTTATTTGGCAACTAGGAAATTCTGCAGTGATGGTGGAAGGCTCCTAAGAAAATCGTTGGGGTCCTGCACTGATGTGTTCACAAATTGCGATTCACAATTAAGGAATACCTCCCCATTCATTCCTATAGGCCTAGAGGCCCATAGGAATGAATGGGAAGAAATTCTCAATGTGCGATTAGCAATTAGAGAACCGCAAATTGAGAATGCAATTTCAAGGGTGCAAGGGTGTCAAAAGGACACCCTGTAGCACCCCGGAATTAAGCATGGGTGCACATGTGGCGCACATACATGGCCTAAGGGCATGTATGTGCTTCACATTGCACTTTGAAAAATGCAAAAAGTGCATTTTTCAAAGAAATCGCAAATTACCACCAACTTGAAGTTGGTGGTAATATGCGATTCCTTTAGGCCAAATTGCACTTTTTTGGTGCTTCTTAAATTGCATTTAAGGAATCGCAAAATTTGCGATTCCTTAAATGCAATCGCAAAATAAGTTATCGCAAATTTTGCGTTTCCTTATTTTACACGCAGATTTGCCTCATACATACCACTAAGCAAAATTTGCGATTGCAATTTTGCTTGATACATATGGCCCATGGTCACATACCAGTGTAAAAAAAGATTTTCACTTTAATGTGCTCCTAACACGCCACATGTAATTTAATCCTAGGGTTGTGTTAAAAACATAGAGTTCTGTTTTCGTTTTCACTGAACCCCATCCCACACAGATGCTGCCTCACCATCACCACATTCCACCCAGGACACAAGAAAAGAACCTTCAGGGTTGATGTCAAGAAGGTTACGTATTACGTCAACAGTGTCTTATCACATACTTCAATATGGCGGCCCTTCCTTCTGGCATTACGATCTTTTGTCCCTCTCCCCTGCATTGTGCGATAACATCTAAATTATGTCAGAGTTTTGCTTCTTCTCAGGCAGATTATCCCGCAAGTATTGCTTCAAGGTGTGTTTTTAAGGCACAATAGAATCCTACAACAAACCTGAAAGAACACAAGCCAGTATCTGAATTATTTGTAATTCTAAAGAATTTTACTGATGCATTTTTAGTTCACGGTTTAGAATGGTATTATTTGTGCTCGTGCGCTATGTGATATCAAATTCATATCTTTTCAAACTATCATGAAAATTAAATGACTTAGATGAATCCAGTGTTACTTTCTAAAGTGTCTTGCGGAACTTACGCAAAGATCCGCAAAGCAATTTATGCAAATTGCCCCCCGTGCTTGTATTATTGAGGTATTGACATTCTCTCACAGACATGTAGTTCAACCGAACAGCCGCGCATACATTTCCTGCCATCTAAAGGCATCCTTAGTAGAGCTAATAAAATAGTTGGCGATAACAAGTGTCTCACGCTTACATATGCCACATGTGGCTGAATATCAAATTCAAGGGGCATGAAAATATATATAAACATAAAGAAGCATATATCTGATCTCTTAATTAATGCTTTTCTTTATAGGGTCTTACAGATGTGTTCCTTAAAGGTAAATGTAAAATTGAAATCACTGAATGATGATTATTATTTATATATATATACATATATATATATATATATATATATATATATATATATATATATATATATATATATATATATATATATATATATATATATATATATATATATATTAAAGTTCGCATTGCACAAATCGCAAAATCACTCACAGGCGAGTGCATGGAAGTGGCTGTGCATGCCACCCTAAATCGTAGCTCCAATCCCCTCGTTTTAGAAGAGAAAAACCAGCACTCACGGGAGACGTTCTGCAGGGGGTTTATTCTCAAACAAACAGACGCGTTTCGGCAATGCCTTCCTCGGAAGGCATCGCCGAAACGCGTCTGTTTGTTTCAGAATAAACCCCCTGCAGAACGTCTCCCGTGAGTGCTGGTTTTTCTCTTCCAAAACGAGGGGATTGGAGCTACGATATATATATATATATATATATATATATATATATATATATATATATATATATATATATATATATATATGTATGTATGTATATATATATATATATATATATGTATGTGTGTGTGTGTATATATATATATATATATATACGCACATATATACATGTATATATACACACACACACACACACATACATATATAAATATATATATACATATATATATGTATATTAGGCTTGGGCGGGATCTCCGCTCCATTCGTGGAGTTTGCGGAGTTTTCTGCACTAAGCGGAGTTCCGAAAAACTCAGCTATGCAAAGCATAGCGGAGTTTTTTTCTTGCTTGCACTCGTCAACGTTAAGTTGCCAAACGTGGAAAATTCCACACAAGACCACCCCCCCACTCCCCCACCACCCCAGCGAGATTCATCAACACAGACGGTCGCGGATGGTTGCAACCGCTCACGATGAGAAACCTTCCGTTTATAAAAAATGTTTATTGGGGAGTAGGGAGTAGTACAGAGGACCACTGTCAACTGTCAAAAAAACAAAAAAACATGTTAAATGCAGTCCTGTTTCCTTGAAGGGAAGTGGACAGCATTGAGAAAACTACGTTTATTTAAATGATATCAGAGACCTGGTGATCTGCTGACCACAGCAAGCCACCATCGTTGGCATCCAATCGCGGTAAGTCACAATTTGCAGCCTAACTCATGAATATTGAGGAGATGGGTTAGATTGCAACCTGCTACAAGTCAGAATTTAGTGAAAAGACCTATTAGTACAGAGGTTATTTTAGTAAACTAATTTTCTTTTCTAAAATGTCAAAGCACAATTTGAAAACACGTTTTGCGACTGGAAAAGTCGTACATCAGGGTTTCAGTAGTGAGAATAGTATTTTCACATGGAAATTCTTCTAAGTGTTGGAGTTTTGGAACTTTGAAATATTCCTCTAAAATCAGCTTAACTATGAATTCCGATTTACTCACCTGTTATCAGGAGACCTCAGTGCTGCATCTTTGAGCCCAGTACTGATCCTGAAAAGTAATTCTAACCGTACTTACCAGTAACTTGAATTTCCTTCCATAGGATATCATTGCCTGCTTTTTGCTGAAAAAATTTCTAAGTGTCGATTTTAGAAAGTTACAAATATTCCTCTAAAATCAGCCGAACTACGAATTCCGATTTACTCACCTGTTATCAGGAGAGACCTCAGTGCTGCATCTTTGAACCCAGTACTGATCCTGAAAAGTAATTCTAACTGTACTTACCAGTAACTTGAATTTCCTTCATTGCCTGCTATATAAAATATATATAAATATATTTAAAAATATAAAATAAAATAAAACAATATTAGAATTTCAATATTTTTAAAAACATATGTTTTTCAATTGATATTAATATTATGTAATGTAATTAAAAAAATTAAATATCTAAAAATAAATAGTTTCAAAAACATGTAGTAAATCAGAATCAAAAAAATAAATATAACAGTTAATACATTTAAAAATTGTCATTTGCAAAACCTTTGAAATTCACTGAAAAAAAGTAGTTTTCAGACATGTTATAGTTAGGAATTAGCATTATAAAAACCTTTGAAATTCACAGAAAAAAATCATAGGTTTCAAACATTCACTTCTAGACATTGGATGTTAAATGATAAGAGATCCCAGGTCCCAATGTGGCTCTCATCAAGAGAATCTGAATCTAATGTACTTGCAGCTAGACTGGCATCCGGTATGTGGCAATGCGTCCTTCATTCAACGTCCTTGCTCAGTACCTGGCCAGCGGCCCACTCACACATTTGCTGTAAACCATCTGTAAATATCACAGCCAGCTGCAGCTGGGTTGCATGTGATGCTTCCCAACTCACTCTTGTACTAAAACTGGGGAAGGAATCAAAAGGAGATGATGTTACTGGATCTGGACATGTGCCCATCTCCACAGGAACATCTGGCCAGTCTGAAATGGGCCACTTCCTGATTGAATAACGTAATCAGAAGATCACAAATGCCTCTGCTAATTAGTCTTTCACTAAAAATGAATGGTAATTCACTGTGTTCAAGTGAGGAGGCAGATTATTCATAGATGATCTCCAATCTGTAATCAAGCCATTTGTCATGTATCTCATACATTTGGGACAAGGTAGAATTGCATTGACTCCTGTTCTACTAGGTCAAATGCTTCCTGTTAACAGTGCTGGACACAACCTAAAGTTAGCTAGTTGCAGTCCTTCTGGAAGGTAATAGTGATAATCAATTCAAGGGCAAAGGTTTAATTCAGAATACTAGATGGCTGTACAACTTATATGCTTTCTCATTTATCAAAATCATATAATATATAGAACTGTGGATCATTAGTTATCAATAATGAGATGCCATTTAACTGTGATTCAGGGTGACTTCATAGATAATGATATAAAGATTTGAGCTGCCTCTGATGTCTCTCAGAAAGGTAAGAGTAAAACATCCCACTGGCTTGCTACTGCTTGTCTAAATTATTTTTGTTATGTTTTGACCACCCAGGGGTCTCTCCAAGCTGATTCTATACCCAACTGTGGATGTGGATGCGAGCTATCAGTGGCTCAAACAAAATAGGTCTTTCCTAACTTTCACACCTCATAACCACATACACACACAAAATATATAGCGGGCATCCTGCCACCCTCCCTTTCTTCTCTCAGTTTTTCCCTTCCTCCTTTGAAAGTGAATCAAACTACAATTGCCATCATACTTCCACTTCCCACCTCTTTATGGGGGCTCACTTCTTCTTAAAATTAATAAATATTTTAAACATACTGCACGTCCTTCCACCCCATCCCACCTCCCGCTTGCGTCCTCCCCCTCACCCTCACTTTGAGTTCTACATTCCGACTCTAGGAGAGTGGCGAGAAGGCACCACGGTGACCAGAGCTACAGCCAAGTATGTTAGACATCCACTGTCTCTCTTGGTTTGTACAGGCCTGTGCAAAGTAGGGGAGCTGAAGGATGTATGACATTACAACGCATGCTTTTACATCGCATGCTTTTACAATGAGTGTTTTACAACGCATACCATTACAACGCATAATGCTTTTAGGCGCTGGATAGTGAATTGTTTAATTTACTATTCCAACTCCAGTCCCCGTGGATAGTAGGGAAGGTGTTGGATAGTACATTAAACACATTCCCTATCCTAGAGCGCCCCCCAGCGCATCTCGTTGTAATGGTTTGCGTTGTAAAAGTTGCGTCGTAAAGGCACTGCGTGGTAAAAGTTGCGTTGTAAGTGATGTTCCCCGAGCTGAATGATGAAATAGCAAAAGTGTCACTCACCTTCTACTGCTTCCCTCTAGAGACCTGGGGAAGGCATGGCAAGAGGGGAAGATAGTAAATCCCTATCCACCAGTGCATCAATTTGCTCATGTATTTAGTTTTGATGGGAAGAAAACGAATCTATATTTGCCCTACCAATGTCCCCTGCCATCTCAGGAGAACCAGGTGATATAGGTGAAGAGGAACACCAGAACTATCGAAGAAGAGCATAACTGGGATTTGATTCCTGCATTATCACTAATTCCTTCCTATCGAGAGAATACTGACCAGCACAATAGTGTAAATATTGGCAAATATTATCACTAAATTAAACTATATGGAAAGCACTGGCTTTCAATCATCTTTGTATCAGTTGGAGTTCAGGATTCACCAGTAAACAAATTGATTGTTGTCAAATCATGCAGATGCCCAGGGATGTTCATGCAAGTTGAACAAGTGATTCATAGAAACAAAGATCCAATCACTCCAGTAAGTAAGAGTAAAGTTATTATTCCTTTATTAGGAGTGGCTGCCAAGCACAGATGTTGTGAGGTGGCAGCACATGACTGTGTTTGTAAATATATATTCTGTTACTTTGCTCCAAAATGAAGAATAAGATAACAGGCAGCATGTTTTCCTATGGTGTGTATCTTATTTCAGAAAAAGATCAACTCGTTTCGGCTTATCAAGCCTTCTACTGGACATGTTTGGGTGCTTTTATTGCACAAATTCAGTGGTGTGAAAACCCATATTTCTCAGTGAACTTTGAAATATGGGAAATATTATGAATTTAAACAGTGCATGTTCTTTAGGCCAATTGACTCCATCTACAAAGGTGGGGTTACAACAGACGTGCAAATCACTTTTGAGCCAAACCACTGATCGCAAGAATGATCTACAAAGTCCTATCTCAAGAACGTGCATCAGGCAGAATTTCTTTTGCGATTCATTGTCAGTGAGCGTAAATGCAAAGATGGAGGGACAGCAAGTATCCATTCCTGCATCATGCTTCACAAAACGCCTATGTATTTTTTTATTCCAGTCATGTCCTTTAAAGGACCAGATGATGGAAGCAAAAATTGAAGTAGACATTGCACAGACAGCAAGAGGGGGGCGTGTGAGCCATCCAACTGCAATGTCAGTCACAAAGTAATGACACACTGCATTATGAATGGGAATGAAACCATATTCCATGCTCCTTCCTCCTTGCAATTCGCACTGAATTCTAAAGTGCCTTTTGGACGGGAAACATCCTTTACGACGTGGTAATGACACCGCAGTGCCATTACAACGCGGGTTTCACAACACAAGTCGTTACCATGACTTGCGCTGAAGGGCGCTCTAGGACAAGGAATAGTGTAATTTACTATCCAACACCTTCCCTACTGTATGTAGACTGGAGTTGGAATAGTAAATGACACTACTCCTAAGTCAAGCGCCCGCCAACGCAAGTCGTTGTAACGACTTGCATTGTAAAAACCTGCGTTGTGATGGTCTGCGGTGTTTTATACCGCATTGTACCATCATACATCCATTTTGGACATTACAAGCAGTGCTTCATTTGAGCTGGTGGTGGCCATCGGTGCTCATGTTTGGGACTGGCACTTATTTTGGATCAGATATTTACCAAGAGCAAGAGATGAAAAACAAAGGAAGCAGAAAGATGAAGGAAGAGACAAATGCAAAAAACATTGTAATGGGAGAAGGAAAGAACCTGCAAGAGTGAGAGAAAGGGACAGGGAGTGCCATGTAGTGGATTAAAGAGGCATGAGGGGGACTGTGTAGCCTTGGTATTCAGGCGTCGACATTTATTAGCATCGGCAGCGGGCTTCTGGGCAGGGATTTGAGCATCGGCACACATTCTTCAACAAATTGAGCACTGGATGCACAAAATACTGCTTTGTTGTTGAAAAGACTGTGGTTTAGCAGATTGCACGCTTTCCAATACCAAAAACGTTAAGTACATCTGGCCCTTGGCTCTATATATTCCATCGTCATATGGCTGAACTTACCCAGGCCCACGCAGACCCTCATCAAGAGCTTTCGCCTTAGAGTCGAGGCACTTGCACCAAAAGTCAATAAGCTCATTTTCAATGACTTGGCAGTGCTTAATTTGAGCCAGTGGTTTCCGGTGCTCAGCACTGGCACTTAATTGCCAACACAGGATCTTATGACACTATGCCACATGATGGCACTGTTTTTTGTTTTTTGGAGATGAGCACAACAACAATTATTTATTAATTCAATATACATTAAAATGACTTAATACTGGCCACGCAAGACATTCTTAACGCTTTGGGGCCCAGGAATAGTCTGAATTATAGCGCTGGGACGCCCCTGGGTAGCCAACGCGCTTTACAAATCATCAATACAATACAATACAATTATCACACTTGAAGGATTGTGATGTGTGTCGGTGTGTTTGTACTGCCCCTGGCAGCGCTGGCTAGGGCAATGGGTGGTGCAAGCTGCAAAGGCCTCCTGACGACAGCCCTCACTGCTTGCACCGAGGTTTTCTTCAATTATTTTAGGGAAGGATGAGTGAATGTCCCCACCCATCTTTTCTGATCTCTTTCCTAGCTTCACATATTTAAAGTTTTCAATCTCTCTTGATATTTATATATACATATTTTATGTATGTGAGAACTCTCTTTATGTCACCTTGATCATGTTTAAGTTATTTTGTTAAAGTAAAAGGGATGTAATAATTTACTATGTCTCAATTGGTATACCTTCTTAAAATCTGAATAGATGATTGAGTCCCAAACATTTCTTCATCATGTCAGATGCTTAGGCTAATCAAAGTGTAACAAATTCCTGCTTAGATTTGGGCAATACGACATTGGCATCACTGCTGCCATGGGATTTAGTGATTTTGCAAGACAGGGTAACCACGGTATTCCAACTTCGCCCCAAGGATCCCCGGGGAATGGGGAATTACAGCCACATCCTATACCTTTGGCAACTGCACATTTTTGGCCCCCAAACTTTTACCAACCACAGCTGGTAAAATGTTGCTGATGGGGAAAAGCCTGGGAATGCAGTATTCTATTCTTGCAGTCCTTGTAATTCTCAATTCAGCTGGAAACATGGATTTTGGCTGAATCATTGTTTACACATCACCCACAAAGCTGCCTTTGGATTAATGTATTCATAAATGTTTCTCAAGGGCACGGATCTAGCTCTCCTTGACCAATGTTGGACACCCCATCACAATTTCCTATATGTGCGAAAGAAAGCGACTTCTTAATATGTATTTTATCTGAATAAAAATGGCACACTTTAAGGGGACAACATTTCAAATGACTTGCACATGCAAATATATAAATGATACTTTCTCTGTTAACTTGCCTTCAAACACATTATTTTGTGTGCACGCCTTTTTTGTTTGTTTTCCAAAATACAGTGGATGGATTGTATCAGAGCCCTGTTCACCTTGTTTATGGTCATATTACTACTTACCGGCCTCTAATGTAGGGCAGCAACGAAGGACCTCCATTTCTGTCTGGCTTTGACAAGTTTCAGTACAGTTCACCAGCTGTGGTCCAGGGTACTAATTTCTGTGGTTGTGTTAGGCGACCATTAAAGAAACATATTGGAACTCCTCCTCAGGGTGCAGGTTTTGGCCCAAATTCACAAGAATTAATTGGTAGCAGCAAACACAGCCTGCCATTTGCTTAATCACAGACAAGACAAAGAGAGCCGCAGCTGGCCTGCTGTGGCAACAAGGCCCTGTGTTTGATCATCGTTATTACTGTGTAGGTAGAGTTAGTGGCTGGGTGCCTAATGACACACACCAGACAAAGAGACATTAACAACAATGCAGGGGGAGGGTGTGTGTACATGGGTGTCTTGGTATGATCCGCAGAGGCCGCATCAGGAAGCATTGTGTTGGACATCAAAGGTTGCACCCCGCTTGTCGGCTGAACTGGTTTAAACCAGTTTTTGATTAAACACTGCAACAGGTAGTTAGTGTAAAGGCAATTGGCAGTCATTCTGGGGCTGGCATCCTCTCTCCTAGCTGAGCCAGTCTTTGTTTGCCTCCTGCTGTTTTCTCTTACTTGTAATGGTACGGTTGCCGAACATACTGCAATTCAGATTACAAGGAATTGCACCATGTTGAGGTAATCAAACAACTGAGCGCCTCGTCAAAGGCAGGGAGTGCTAAATAAATGCATTTTAAATACAACACAATTTTGAACCATCGTACCCAGATCACTCTGTATTCCATTGGTGCAAATTTGCACTGGCATTTGCCACAAGTCATTAGTGAAAAAAATGCAACTTCCACTGAATTACAACTACAAAAACATAGTTTTGACCAATTAAAATGTGATATCCTAAGAAACCCTCCTGAACCTAGAAGAAAGAGGCCACACAGGGAAATATCTCTGGAAGCGCTTTTTTGGACCTTTTCTAGGCATGATGCATTTCGGCTTTGATTAGCCTTCTTCAGATGGCACTATTACCCGTATACTGCCACATCGACGTTGAAATTAGTCATGCAACACTCCTATTGGTGCAAGCACTGTTCACCCCAGGTCACATGATCACCCATCAGTTGTAGCATGGTACTTACCATAACTCCCAGAGTTCACTTTTCTTGGGTAAATGTTGCGCGGGGAACCTTGTTCGAATTTTCGTCACAGTGGACTGGTGTTGTGTGGGACTCAATGTGATGTGTCCGAATGAAAGGATCCGGTCAGGTAAGTGTCCTCAGGGTTTCCTCGGGTCCCCGCTTATGTTCCAGCCCCAAGAGCAAGAGTCCGTGGGGCGTAAGCTGGAAATTAAGTAAATCCAACTCCTCGTGCAATGACGAACTGTGCCTGGCAGCAGCCCTTACTCTACTTGCTCGCTGAGGCGGGCCAGAGCTCATCCAATACCTTGGGAACAAAAACGACTGCGGATGCAGAATCCAGTAGGGCTCCATCCTACTTGTGGAACGGGGCCTCTTGACACACCTCTGGCTGGCGTGAAAATATCCAAAGAAACCCTCCTGAACCTAGAAGGAAGAGGCCACAGGGGGAAATATCTCTGGACGTGCTTTTTTGGACCATAAACCCCTAAACATCCACAAAGATCCTGGTGATAAATCCTTACATTTGGAAAAACCAGAGCCGAGCGCCTCAGATAGTGTTCAGTGTGATTTATTGGCACAAAAGGGAAACACCCTATTGTGCCAATAAATCACACTGAGCACTATTTGAGGCGCTCGGCTCTGGTTTTTCCAAATGTAAGGATTTATCACCAGGATCTTTGTGTATATATATATATATATATATATATAAATATATATATATATATATATATATATATATATATATATATATATACACACTATCACGTTGAAATACCTGGAGTTGTGTATTTGGAGGGGGTGGCGGTCCCGCCGAGCACCTGCCGCAACGAGAGGCTTGAGCACGCCAAATCGGGAGTGTGTAATATATATATATATATGTATATATATATATATATAATATATATATATATATATATATATATATATATATATGTGTGTGTGTGTATATATACATCTATATATGTGTGTTATAGTGAGGATCGTGTTTCCATAGGAAACACATTTTTGTGTTACTAATAACTAGGCCTGGGTGGTGAACTTTGCTCCATTTGCAGTTTTTCGTACACCGTGCTCTGCTGAGCTTGCGAAGTTCTGAAAAACTCCCCTCTGCACAGCATAGTAGAGTTTATTCCCTGCTTGGTGAGCACTAGCAAGGAAAATTCAACATTAGACTGCTTCCCATTGATATTTCTCAATCTGGTTGCACGCGGATGGTCCATACCACTCGTGTTGAGAAAACGTCCATTCGCGTTGTGGAAGCTGCCGCTCAAGAAAAACTTCTACTCAAGCAGCAGAAAGAAGCTGTGCCCTCTTGCGCTGTACGTGATGCAATTTGCCCTGATTTTTCAACACGTGTCAAACACCTGCCGCTAACAATCAGCACAAACTACGTGAGGTAATGGACTCTGTCGCTTGCAGAACTCCGAGTAGCTTGACAGAGTTTTTTTGTCACTTGGCGAAGTTCCACTATGCTGAAGCTATCAAATGGCTAAAGCA
The DNA here is from genome assembly GCF_964261635.1 of Lissotriton helveticus. Classification (NCBI taxonomy): domain Eukaryota; kingdom Metazoa; phylum Chordata; class Amphibia; order Caudata; family Salamandridae; genus Lissotriton; species Lissotriton helveticus. The sequence continues at coordinate 163,391,624 of NC_136068.1, forward strand.
AGAATATGCTATCTCTCTAATAGTGGCATTTACAAAATTGTAATTTAAAATCTGGCTTTACCATAAGTTAGGATTTTAAATGTCAATTCCAGAGACACCAGACATGAACTGATTTCATATTCCCATTTGAAAATTACACTTATAAAATATGATAAGGTAACTGTAATGTTATCCTATTGGAGAGGTAGGCCTTTCAGTAGTGAAAAACTAATTTAAGAGTTTTTCAATAACAGCACATGTAAAATTTAAAAGTATATGTCCTACTTTTTAAATAAATTGCATCCTGCCTTTTCGCCTGTCCATGGCCTACCCTTGGGGTGACATATGTATTAAAATGGAAGGTTAGGGCCTGACAAAAGGTTTGTTTTACCAGGTCGAAATGGCAGTTTAAAACTGCATACACACACAGGCTGTGCAATGGGAGGCCTGAGACATGTTCAAAGGGCTATTTAAGTGGGTGGCACAATCATTGTTGCATGCTCACTAATAGCATTTAATGTACACGCAATGGTCACAGGTAGTGCCACCTTACCAGGGACTTATAAGTAAATTAAATATGCCAATTGGGTATAAGCCAAACGAACATGCGTTAAAGAGAGCGCACAAGCACTTTAGGACTGGTTAGCAGTGGTAAAGCACACAAAGTACTAAAGCCAACAAAACAAAGTCAGCAAAAACAGGAGGTCTGAAGGCAAAAAGTTAGGGGGAAACCACGCCAAGGACACCAGTTCTAACAATCAAGTTTGCATCACACAAGAGACGCAAACACAGTGCAAAGCATTAGTTATCCTGGGCCTCAGTGTCGGTTGGTATGACTGAGTATTAGTGAGATTACAAGGGAAAGTAAGTGCGTGAGTGACACTATATAAGAATAGGTGTAAGAGAGTGTGAGTGTGATGTTGAGGGTCACATGACATGCCTTCCTGGAAAAAATCTGGGTTAAGGGTCATATGATGTCACTTCCTGTGATGTCATCAAGGTCAAAGGCTATGTCATATCACTGCGGCTACCCCAGGCATTTGGTGAATCAGTGGCGATGCAATAGGTTTGACATTTTGCAATAACCTCGGCAAACAATAGTTGTGAAAACATTTTCTTCAAAAGATTGAAACTCAGGTTCCATAAACTTGGCAGTGTTCACCGATTTTCTGCTTACCTAATAAGGCATATGCATACATTTCACTGGGCTATTTCCACTGCTTCACCTAGCAAGGAACTTAGGGGCAGATGTAGCAAGCATGTTTGTGTTCGCAAAAGGGCAGATTTGCAGAATCTGCCTGTTTGCGAACGCAAAAATAGCTTTTTTGATGCAGCAAACCCAATTTTGCGATTTGGTAACCTGTTTCCGAATCGCAAAATAGGTTTGCGATTCGGTTTTAGGAAGGGCCATGCTTAGGTCTTCCCTTCCTAATACCGAATCGCATCGGTATGTATTAATGTTTTGTGACTGCAATTGCGGTAGCAAAACATTTGCATATTACCACCTACTTCAAGGAGGTGGTAACCCATTCGTAAATGGGAAGGGGTCCCCATGAGACCCCTTCCCTTTTGTGAATGTTTGTAAGCCTATTTTTAGGAGCAGGCAGTGGTCCCACAGGCTGCTTTACAAAAAAAAGATTGCTTTATTGAAAAGCAATCACGGACATGGTGGTCTGCTGATCTCAGCAGGCCACCATCCCCGTGATTTTTTCGATTCCTAGGGGGTTGCAAATTGCGACCTACCTCATGAATATTCATGAGGTGGGTCATTTGCGACCCCTTAGGAATCGCAAAAGGTGTACTATACACCTTCATACATTGCATTATGCTATTTCCTAATTGCGAGTGCTTGTGATTTGCAATTAACCCCTTCGACGCTCATGACGAGCTCAGCTCGTCATGGAGTTGCCATTCATTTCAATGGAAATTACATGAGAAGGATGGAAAAGGCCTTAGCATCCAAGTGGAATAGCAAAATGCGGGCTACATACATCAGGCCCATAATGCTTTCTTCTCCATCTTTGGAACTTGAAATAGGAATCTTAGCTTGAGGAAACATGAGGGAGCTTTTTCTTATAAACATTGATTAAAGATCGACTGTCTCTTGCCTGGGCTGTGTGGGCGGACAGAGACAGTGATTCCTTCTGCTTAATCCTGTTAGAGCATGAACAAGGCTAAGAACCTGAATCCCTGTCTCTCTCTTTACAGGCATGCCACCACGCTGTGCCTGATTGCACACATTCTGACACCAACTCCACCTTCATCCTCCTGTCTCTCACTCTTTCTCTCTCACCCAGGCACACAAACAGTAACAATACATTCCCCCACCATGTTTACACTCCAAATCACACAAGTCTCGTCTAAGTGCCTAGCAGCCCACTCATTGTCCACTCAGGAGCAGACACCACACCTCTTTCTTACCATGCCACACAATGTGGTGGCTTCACCACAAAACACCATCATAATGTGATCTTCATTACAAATAAGGGTTTGCAAAATTCTAATAATTTGCTTGCTTGTAATTCTGTGAAATTTTAGCAAAATTACCCATAATTTTGCAAAATCCAAATCTATCGCTGTGTGCTATATTTAAGGGTGGAATGTGTCTTCACATCATTTAAACAAAAGCACTGCAAACAACAGCTTCTCATGTTCTGTTCTTCGTCTGTGTTCACTGTAACATTTTTACTGTAAAGGTGCCATTCATGCTTAATGTTTAAAGCGAATGACACCTTTGCGGTAATGTTTTACTGTGAATGGCACGTAATTGTGTGAAGTGGCACAATGTGGAATTAGGTGTAACACTTTGTCCTGGCCTAATTACAGACTTGGCTTATTCCTAGACCCTCACATATTCCTGACATACTTCTTGTTATAGTAGGTCTTAATGTTTGCAATGGGGCAAGGTTGTCTGCATTGCATTCGGGTTTGTTTCTGTGCAGGAAGGGGCACCTTTATGCACAATAACAATCATGAGAGGTGTTTTCCTCTTTCTACTTGTGCTGGACCGTCTCCTAATTACCCCTCTCCTGGGGAGGCGTATATTTTTGGTGCATTCCCAGGTTTGCAAGTTCTTGTAAATCTGGAAATGTGTCAAAGTCAATGGATGTTGCGTGGAAACACCCACGCAACACCCATGGAAACACCTCACTAGTGCATAGTAGTGCAGTACAATGATTTGCGAGGCACTACAGTACTCGAGATTTATGAAGCCATGCAGGGCGATGCAAGGTGGCCTTGCATGGCTTCATAAATCTCATTTTTCATTTGCATCGTTCTTGCATCACATTGCGTGGTGCAAGAGCAACGCAAAGTGGCTCATAAATATGCCCCCAAGGAACTGGAACAACATCCAGTCTCAGATCAGGCTTGCACCCTCACTCGTGTCATTCAAAAGGGCCTTGGACCAAGCTCTCCATTGCAATGTGTCCCATATTGTTTCCTCCCATGGGCTCGGATATCTACTTATTGCCAGGTGCAGTGCTATCTTTCTTCCTAGACTGGTTTATGGGACGTGAATTCTAACACATACACCCAACCGATACATAGATCCCGTTGGAAAGGACATCATTAATGTGGTATTCACCAGTGGTCAATTTGTAAAAAGTAAGTGCGGGGGCTCTTGTCAGGTCGCAGTTTGCACCAGCCCATTTCTCCTCTTAGCGCCGCCTAAAACGGAACCAACTACTAACCATGAAAAGGATAAGGTTGTGGCATAATGGCCAGAGCTGCCCACTTAGGAGCTGGGGAATCAGGTTTGAGTCTCGGCTTCCGCACAACATTCTGGGCAAATCACTTAATCTCCTGTGGCAACAAAAAACTAGTAGGTCCTTAACTGGTGCTCATGAAAGGCGCTCCAGTTGGATTGAGTTCACACTATAAGCTCCGGTGTAAATGATTAAGTGCCGGTGTTGAGCACCGGCTCAAAGTAAGCACTGGTATTCCCCCAGATTTTCGCCTGAACTCTTTTTGCTGGCTGTAGAACCCTGCTGACCAGGGGTAAAGTGTTTGCGCGCCCCTTTCAACTTGATGAAATTGGTGTACACCTGATCGGCATATTCAAAAGCTCAGTTCAATATAGTGTCCATAGAGGTTCACCCTGACAAGGATTGTGGGTATTTGAGATGGGTAATCACCCCAAAGTCTTAAATATCCTCATTTTTTGTTAAAAAAAGTTAATTCATGTGTAAAAAAAAATATATTTAACATTCCGTGTACTCTAAGTAACAGAAACGATGCAAAACAACAGCTGCTCCATTCTTCCAGCTAGCACATATGGCTTGCAATGTGGTCGAGTTGTAAAAAAATGTGAATCTTAGAGTTGCATCTTGCTACAAGAGGGTTTGCCTCATGGATGGAGTGAATCTGGATCGGTTTCCAACCAGGGACATAAGAGGCTCAGATCAGACTCCAGTCAATCTCCTTTAAGACTGATATGTGTGGCCTTCACTCACAATGCTGTGCTAGCTTTCAGGGATCTTTTTTTCTCCTATGCAGCTAATGCACCAAAACAGAAACACTATTGAATGGCACGTGCCAAGGCTAATGCTAACTTCTTCCCCTTTGAAGTTTCTAATTAAATTACATATGCAGATTAAGCCCCATGCATTACAAATGGCAGCCACTATTGTATGTTTACGTTTAATTTAGAAATGGTATGGGACTGCTCAGCTACAGTAGTTCAGGTGCTGTTTCAGGGCTTCGATTGGTATTTATGTCTTGAAAGCTAATTGATTCTGCCACAACAATAGCCCCAGAAGCACTTGAAAGGGAACCTATCACTGCAGACTGTGCAGCTTGGATCCTGCAGCTGGGAAAGCGCTGATAAGGCTGCCTTTTACCCATGTGCAGTAAATAAACTCTAATCCCCTCTTACTGAAAATGGGGAGCAACATTTTGCGTGACCTCTTCTTTTCATGAATTCTTTAATAAAACTTGACCCTTTGAATGTTTTTCGCTTTAAGTGTATGTTTTTCAGTGCTCAGACTGAAAAGAAGTGGTTGGAAAGATAGAACAGGCAAATGCAAAATTCTTGAGGGTGGTTGAGATGGGCAGTCTGTAGGAAAGCACACAATACTAGGACTTGAATTCCTCAACCTTAGCTTGTTGAAAGAACAGATTCTAGTTATTCATATGTTATAGAATGCAGAAATGTGCCTCCTTCAAATAAGGTGTATGGTGTGCATCCCCTTGCGCGAAGTTGCCACACTGCTACTTTTTGCTGGTTCTTACAACACAGACACACACACAATAGGGAATATGGTGTGCATCCCCTTGCACACTTTTTTTCTTCTTTTTTTATTATTGGGATCCGGTATAACAGTATCATACATATGACATAAATTGATCTTTCAACATAAGTAATAAATAAAATAAAAATTCCATGCACATTCAATATAATTCTATAAATACAATAAGTATGATAAACAAAGTTAATATTCATCACATCACCTCTCGTAAACCAAACTATGGGGCCTATTACGATTGCGGTTTTTCCGCATCCTCCGGGCCGGCGGAAGCCACCGCCGGCTCGGAGGATGCGGAAAAACCGTAGCGGACCCACCAAAGACCCACCGCCACATTAGGATGGCTGGTGAGTCCTGGTTTCCGTCCGCAGCTGTTCCGCCGCGGTTGGCTTACAACCGCGGCGGAAAAGCTCTAATATGGTGGCGGTGTCTCTCAGACACCGTCCGCCATATTAGGAAGGGCTGTAAAAAATGCTTTTCCGCGGCGGGTTTTCTGCCGTGGAAAAGCATGTGTAACTTCACTGCGGGGCCCCGTTGCGGGCCCCCTGGGTGAAGGGGGGTGGGGTGTGCACATGGGGGGTACCTATGGTACCCCCTACATTTGTATGCAGAAATCGACAGGCACCGCACGGTGCCTGCCGCTTTCTGCATACAAATGCAATGTATGCATTTTTACCATTGCGGCGGATGCAGCTTGAAGCCGCACCCGCCGCAATGGTAAAAATAGAGGATGTGACTGCCAGGGTGGCGGTCACATCCTAATTTCACAGGAGGGAACTCCGCAGGCAATGCGGAGGTTCCCTCCTACTCTATGGTGGCGGACAGACTCAGGTCCGTCTGCCATCATAATCGGCCCCTATCATTGAAAAATGCAGTTGCCTTATAATCCCCTAAAAGCCACAGCTATATATAAAAAAAGCCACCCGAGTAGAGCAAGGGAACATCACAATTCTTTTCATCCATTTTCAAACTTGCACACCTTGTCCTCATTTTAACCTGCTAGAGAGCAAACGATCATTTCTATGACAAAAAGACCCCCTTTGTTTTGTTCTTTTTTTTGCAATTTCCTCTGTAAGAAATGATGTCAGTTTTACAACTTTGATTCCATCACTTTGACATTCAGGTGCGCCACCATAAATACAGAATGGATACTCTGACCTAACTATAACTGCCTTACCTGTGTGGTATAGCACTGTGTTATAAAGCACCAGAAAATAATATGTGTGGTACTTACCTGCCTTGTAAATACTGCATGGTAAAAGCAGTTTGGCAGAGGTAGCATACCTTGTGAAGTGCCGTACTAGAGAATATTTTATAGAAATAAGGCAGACTTAAACAGGCCAACTGGGATGGCACAGATGGATGCAGATCAGGAAAGAAAGAAAGGTCCAGGCTAGCAAATTATAGTAAATGGAGGCAGGACCAAAAAGAAAGGGGGAGAACCCAAGTGGGCAGGAAGAGAACGGGGATCAGGATGGAAACAGACTGAGACAGGCTATCTCGGGTAGACCAATAGGTAGGAACAGATCGATACTGAACATGAGTACTGGCACAGAACATTAGCACTTGTAAAGCTCACATTCACCCTTAAGCATCTTGGCGCTAACAGATCTTTATTTTTACCCAACAGTACTCATTTTAAGGACCTCAGATAGATGAAAGGCTGGGTGGACCCACCAGGATTTGAACCTGTGATTAGAAGGTCAAAAACAGACCCCTGCACTGCATGTATTTTATTTTTATTTATAAAGTTTTATATAGCGCGAACGTCACCCACGAGGGTGTCAGAGCGCTTTACACTATACAAATATTAAACATTATATGAATGATGTGGTATACAAACATTTGGTATTCTTAATCAGTGCAAAAGAGGTATATAGTATTATATGGATAGCATAGGTGACTAGAAGACAGCAAAGAATGATCCACAAGGACATCAGAGTACTTCACAATACACAGGTATTAGACATTAGGAGGTTGAGGCAGAATATATACATTCAGTAATTTCCATACAATCCAAAAGACAGAAATATCAGGATATCATAGGGACCTATTAGTCAACATCGAATTAAAGCCTTAGGATGTAAATTTGTTCATTAGAAGAGTTTTTACTTCTTGTTTGAAGGAGGTAAAGGATGAGATTCCACGTACCAATGGAGCCAGGGAGTTAAAAATATTTGGTGCGATCCTGAAAAAGCTCTGCAACCAGTTCTCTTTTTATGGAAGGATTGTGGTTTCAGTAGTAGTGACCTCGCACTTCTCCTCCCACTGAGCCACAAGACACAGCTAGAACAGATGTGGATCAAGGGGATGGGACCAGATAGGGAGAGCGCAAGAGGACTGGCACCAACAAAGGCCACTGGAAGGGAAAAGAAGGAGCAGATCAAGAGACTGCAATAAGAAAATGTTATAGTCATCCGCATAGATCGAGGAGAGGCAGAGTGCAAAGAGACAGTACTAAGACAAGCCAGGTACATATTAACGGGTGGAGACTGGCCAAGAAGAGGGGCCAGACTGAGAGAGGCCAAGGGAACTGGAACAGAGGTTGGCCTTCAGGACTGGAGCTTATCAGAACTATTCAGCAAGAAAAGGCAAAGCTATTGTAACAATCACAGACAGGAACTGGAGATAGTACAAACTAACTAAAATGGACAAAGGCAGAACACAAAGACTGCACCAGACAGAAAAAGGCTGAGAGTACTGGCACAGGCCTACAGGACAAGCCAACTTGAACAGTCAGAGGCTGGCTGATGGGACTGGGAAGGACAGGTTGAGAGACAGGCATAGAGCATATATTTCTAGAACAGAAAGACTGACGGGGCTGGAACAGAGAGAACAGAGGCTGTGTTGGAACAGAAATGTTTGGATGATACAGAGTCTAGCTCACAGGGAAGGAAAAGACAAACCAGCAGGTAGGCCTACGAACAGGCGGGCTGTACTGTTGAGAAGTTTCAGTTTTGAGATGAGTAATCATCACTTGTCCAGCAATGGTGATGGCAGTGGCATGAGTCAAGCAGAATGCCTCCAAATGGCAACAACCAAGGGTTTCGGGAGATGATGTAGTCTTACGGCTAGAGCGGTCGACTTCGAAGCTGGGGAATCAGGTTCAAGTATCGCCAGCTACGCTCAACATCCTGTGATTCTAGGCAAATCATTTAATCTCCCCGTACCCAACAAAAATGAATGTGTCCATCTGTAACGCAACTGGTGCTCATGTGAAGCGCTCTGACACCTGATGTCTCGGGTCTAGTTTACGCTATATAAAACTCTTTAAAAAAAAAAAAAGATGCTTCCTATGAGCGTTTTATCCAGACTTTGAATATTTCTCTGAATGATTTTAAAGTTTGTTTACATCAGTAAAATGAAATATATGTAAAGATGGAAAATCATCTCACTCTGGATTTAGTGCACGTAGCGGAATTTAATGGCCACTTTGTAACGAGGGCAATAGAGTGGGCTGTGTCACCACCCGGAGGAGTATTACTTCCTTGTTGCATGTTATTGGCTATTTAGTTTATTATTTCACCTTCCAGGAAGTGCTTCCACCGGGTGCTTGAGGGACTATTTTTCATCTGAAAATGCTCAATTTGTCATCATTAATGTATCTGCCATTACCATTCCATCCAGAAAAAAATGTTTTTTTGCTACTTTTTGGCATTGGCAAAGTCAGTGGGACAGGCTTTAATGTAGTAAGCGGCATTCGTGAATGCCTGCGTATATATGTATTGCCCGGGAAACATCCTTTACAACGCAACTTTTACCACGCAGTGCCTTTACGACGCAACTATTACAACGCATGTCATTACAATGCATTGCGCTGGGGGGCGCTCTAGGATAGGGAATGGATTTAATTTACTATCCAACACCTTCCCTACTATCCACGGGGACTTGAGTTGGAATAGTAAATTAAACTATTCACTATCCAGCACCCCTAAGCGCTATGCGTTGTAACAGCATGCGTTGTAAAAACTGCGTTGTAACGGCATGCGTGGTAAAAGCATGTGTTGTAATGTCATACATCCGTATTGGCCTATGCAAGCCATGCCTCGTGGCTTTTGCCAATGCTTTTTTTTTCGTGTGCAGACTAGCAGCTATAAATCAGCTCTACAGAATACAATAACTGTTTCCTTCCATCGAAAAACATCAGACAGACCGGGGGTGGCATTGACTGGAAGCAGGGTAAGCATGGAACTAGCAGCACGGAATGGCTCGAGTAATAATAGTAGCGCATTGACAGACCTTGTTCATGCCGAGAAGGGAATAAATCTGGCACTATTACAAAGCTCTTGTGTAGGCTGCCTGCTCCGGTCTTTGAATAACCATCTGCATTCTACTCTGCTGTTTTCACTCTCTCACTATGCAAACATACTTCCTTTCATTTTTTATGTTCTGCTTGCTAACCTCTGAAATTAATGTCACACATTTTTTTTATTGCTGTTTAATATAGCGCACACTCGACCCAAAGGTATCAGAGCGCTTTACTTGAGCACCAGTTGCTTTACAGATAGACACATGAATTTTTTTTTAGGCACGGGGAGATTAAGTGATTTTCCGCGAATCACAGGATGTTTGAGCCTCCCGCAGTGCAGGGCCGGACTGGGAACCGGCCCTGGCAAAGTGCTCGGCCGCCCACCCTAACCAGTCAGGGTGTGGGGGGGCGAGATGGGAGGTTGGAGGTGCCACCGAGCTCTTTGCCGGGGCCGGTTTTCGGCTGATTTTGCAGCTATGCTTCAAAAACGGCCCTGTAACAAAAACGGCCCAAAAACGGCCTAAAACCGGCCCCCTCCTGTGTGGCACACTGGGGGATTGCCTGGTGCCTGCTATGGCCAGTCCGTCCCTGACGCAGTGGCGTAGATGAGGAGATCGGGGGAGGGGGGGTTGGTCCGCCCTGGGCAGCACTGTTTTGGGGGTGACGGCGAGCGCAAGGTATGTTTTCTTTTTGAAATTTGTTATTTTCCCTCGTCATCATCTGTTGCCACCCCCACTCCCCCCGCGCGCGCTATTACCTGCACCGGCTGTCACAGGGCGGCGAACTCAGGGATCGTCCCGGGTGGCAAAATCTCTACCTACGTCACTGGCCTCCTGCTAGACTCGAACCTGGATCCCCAGCTTCGAAGCTTGCCGCTCAAGCCATTAAGCCACATTGGCTTTGGTTTGGACAGGATTGTGGGTATACGGCAGAACATGGAACTTTTTAACGATGCATCTACATACTATGGATTGCTGAAATGCTACAGGCTTATAAAAATATTGTTTTCATGTATGTATTTATTTAGAGTTCTGTATTGCACCAGCATGTTGCCTTGCTGACAATTTGCAGTGTAGGGTTTGTCCAGTGCTGTCCAAACCTATCAGGGCTGGACAGGACTGGACAGGACTTTAATTCTCCGGTAATTTCCCCAGTGGGCTGGAACCTTTGAGCGCTAGTTTTGACATCCCAGGGCCACTCCTGATGCTTCTTTCACTTTTCCCAGCTCCCTACGGTTAATTGCTTCAGGCATGGGGAGGCTTCAAGAGAGAGATCAAGAGAGGGAGGGAGATGGAAAGTAGAGGCAAAGCAATCAAAGATGGAGAAGAAAGAGAAGAGAGAAAGAGAGAAAGAACAGACGGATAGAAACAGAGAGATTATGCTAGGAGTCAAAGACAGCATGGCAGGTTTGAGTAGCTTAGCCAGGGCTGCTTTTTGTTCCCCAGTTTTCTCTATGGTATGCTTTCATGAGATGCTACAAGAGGTATTTATGTGGGTACCGCTTTTGCCTCATCCTAGAAAGAAGGGATAACATTGGGCCACCTGTCCAGCCTGTCTCTTCTAGACGTTAGCATAACATTTTACTGCAGTGGTGCTAAAGTACCCAACATAACATATCATGCTTGTACGAAAACTTCTAAATACAAATCAATACCTACCAGTATTACTAACATTTACTGTCTTTTTTTTTATCACCATCTCGAATACCCTCTCTGGTTGTCAATATTACTTGATGTTCTTCTACCTTATGCTTACAGTGATCAAGGATCCACACTTAAACCAAAGAGAAAGAACCACCGCTCTTTCTTCTGCACCATTTAGCCTGGAGATGCAATTCATTAGCTATTAAAATTGCATTTAGGAAGAATGTGTATTTACTACACTGTTGAAATTCAGCACTGGAGATCAGCAATCTATCTACTGATTATCTCCCGCCGTTTCCCAAAACTGGTTTTGAAAGTGACTTACATTGAACTGCTTAGCAAAATATGAATTGCCTATTGCTGTGTTCATTTTCACATAACAGATTCCACTTAGATTTTATATTCCTACAGGTGGAGGGCGCCTTTGATAATAAAAAAGAATGCAATCACCAATACAGAAGTTTGTTGCATATGTGTGATGGTGTGTGTGGGCACCTGATGTGTAATAAAGGGCCAGATATACGGACCGATTTTACAGACACAAGCACTCTGATTCGGTATTCGCGATCATAAATTGTGCTTTTCTAAAAAGCAATCACATTTTAGAAATTGGTAAACTTTTACCAACACCCAGCCACGACCCGTGTAGGGCGTGCCACCGGGCGGTGACGTAGGGGAGGGGTTGGGTGGGGGGTTGTAAAATGCGAGATATGGACAATTTCAGGTAAGTACCGAAAAAAAGAAATAAAACAAATTTTGTTACGCTCGCTGCATCACATTTGGCGATGCAGAGCGCGCAACAAATTCTTTTTTTTTTCTTCCGGTACTTACCTGAAATCGTCAGTTTCCTGCATTTTACAACCCCCTTCCCTGCCCCTCGCCTGCCCCACATCACCGGCCGGTGACATGCCCAACACGGCCGTGGCTGCCAACACCTAAAATGAGATTGCGACCCCACACCAATTCACTATTTAGAAGGGGTGTGTTGCAGGTGTCCCTTCCAAATACTGAAACAATATGAAGTGTATCAATGTTGTGCGACTGTAACCCGGTCATAAAACATTGATAAGTTACAGACCCTTGAGTTGGGGTGGCAACACAGTCACAAAAGGGAAAGAGTTCCCTTGCATCTCCTTACTGTTTGTGAGTTAAAAAAGAAAGCTTGGAGGGGAGTAAGCAATGGTCCAGGAGAAAACTGTCAGCTCGCAGACAAAAGTTTCAAAAAAGATTATGGGGCATATTAGCAAGAACTTGCGATATTTATTGCAAAACGCGCTTCGCACGTTTATTTTTATCGCTGCCTATTGCTGGATATTTTAGCGGAGAAAACATGCTATTAGCAACGTTTACCTCCACTGTGATAAATTTTCCAGCGATAGCGGAGAAATGCCTGAATATTGCTGAATATCCAGCGATATTCACGCATTAACGCCATGGTAGGCTTAGCCTGAAAATCCACCTCCCATTGAGGAATACAGGTAAGTCGGGTTTTCAGCAGGTGTTAAATACTAGCGATAATCGTGCTTAACGTGACTTTTTTTATCGCTCCACCTGCGTTGGTAATAGGGGGAAGTAGTGATAGCGACTGTTTTCAGTCGCTTGTAGTTGGGAACGCCTATCTTGCATGTCATAAGCGATAATCATCGCTGCCATGCAAGGCGATAGGAAAACCGGCCGCTATCGCCAGAAAGCTGTCGCTAACACCTGTTAGCGATAGCTTGCTGATAGGGCGATAAAAAAATTGCTGCATTAGCGGCAAAAAAGTGCAGCTAAAGCGGCGAACAAGCCCTTTCTAATATGCCCCTTCGTTTTTTAAACCAGCACATTTTCTTTAAGGAAAGCAGGCTGCATTTAGATAAAAAGTTTCTTTTATTGAAAGGCGGTCGCAGTTATGGTGAACAGCTGATCCTAGCAGGCCACCATCCCTCAATTGCGACCAATCAGAGTGAGTAGCAATTTGCAACCTACGTCATTCCTCTTCATAAAGGATTATGACCATTCCAAACAGAAATATTACAAACATGTTAGTACGTAGTTTATTTTTTTTAATTCTTTACTCGTTGCAAAAATACTTGTCAGAAATAGCGACCAGTTGGTATATCTCACCAAAAGCACATTAGTCATCACCTCTAACTTCTGTAACCCATCAGAGGAACTCTGCCGTTGGCCTCATTCTTTAGTAGGCCATGTCGCTCATTTTTCAGTTGGTATATTCCATAACATACAGTATGGGTTGTTTAAATATAAAGTCAACCTCCCATCATTGCCATATTGATCCAAATAAAGTATTTTAGTGTCCTCAGAATAGGGTTAAGCACTTAGCCAATACTGCATTTAAGACTGTGCTGCCCTTGAAGCACTGGCTGGGCTGGGCCTTTTATTGACAGAAATTTGCTGCCTGTGAAAGTTATATTTGGAAGTGTAAAAAGCTTCAGTAAATCGTTCCTGCAGCAGCGAGGGGCTGCAGGATCATTTCTGTACTTTGCAGCCATCACCCATGAAGCCCCCACCCCAGAATTTCCCCTACTTCCCCCAGGCATGTTCCTTTTTTGCTTTTCCTCTACACATGATCCAGGATTACATACTGAACCCTCATAACCCTGCTGCAAACCCCATTGCTAGCCCCATCCCCTATCATGTAAGTCATACACTTGAAGTTATTCCCCAGCTGCAGCATGTCCTTCTCTTCATAGATGGGACAACTTGCAGGTGGACCTGTGGCAGCCTCTAAGAAGGAACAGTTAGCATCCAGGAAGTCGGTCAAAGGGATAACACATTGCCTGGCTTTGACAATGCAAAGCTTCGAATTCGCCCAACCCCGTGAACCAATGTTTTACATTCTACCCCCTCTAATTCTGATGCAAAGGGCACTGTGAATCACAATAAGGGTTATTTCTGATAATCCAATATGGCTGCCATCTCTGGAATGTGTCAACGTCTGTGGCATGTTGGGAATCATAGTTCATTGCTAGCACGCGTCTTCTTCGTGCACGCAGTTTCAGTACCAGCAGCTTGTGGTGACTGCCAGCCTTTTCTGCACTGAAAGGAACCTACTGCTGGAGATTTTGAAGTACTTATGTTGGCGCCATTAAGTGGTAAGCAGCACCTCCCGCCGGCTTCCTTACAATAGGCTTTAGGGCTAAGAAGTGCTCCCGGTGAGCAGTAATATGAAGATAATGGCTCTACCGGACTCATTATGAGGTGTACAGTAATTAGAGGGGAAGACAGCAGGACCGACAATTCCGGTCAGTATCTCTCCAAACTAATGTACATCACAGGTTCTTGGTCCCTGTGGCATGGAAAACAATTATGATTTGGATACATACCTTGACTATAGATAAATATTGTCAAGGCACATATATGTTGAGGTAAGTGCAGCAAAACAATGCTTACCTATATATAATGATTGTCACAATATTTTGATGGTCGATATTAAAGCCATGCTATGTTAGCTGGACATTATTTAGCCTATGGTTTCTATACAATAGTATAATTGTGAGGGATCTACAGAATGCGGCCTGCTGATGATCTTGAATATGAAGACAAATCAGATTATTTCAAGAATGACAGCGTTACAACGATTACCAGTCTAGATTAGGTTCTTTATTAAAATCTTCTGCCTGATATTTAACCATCTCAAACAATCAGACTCCAACAATAGGGCTCCAATGTACCTGCAGTGTTTAACAAAAATTGAAATCTTCTGTTTTAGGGTTATTATCTGTTCTAAAGATCCGACTTTGCTGGAAATCAAGCTGGAGTTTCTCAATCTTGAAGTCCAAAGAATGGAATGCCCTTCCACTGGAGCTGAAAAATCTCAACTTCCTGAACTTTGGGGGGGGGGTGCTATGAAATCATATTTTTTCTGCAACCAGAGATGCTCAGGGGGCATTGATCAGTGGTCCTGAGGCACACACAACCTATGGGTGTGTGTCAAAAAGATAGATAACTAGCAAAAACTCATCTCTGTTCAATGAGCTACACTTCATTAAGAACTCCTCCAAGCAGTTTAAATATATTGAGGGAGCGCATTCACCACAGCTGAAAGGAGCTTACTCTTCAGCGTAACTGATGACACTGTAAAAATCCTTTTATTTAAGTGATCAAACCTCTTTCATTTCAAAACAGGCTGTGGACGCACATATTCCATGCTAACATCGGATATTACCTACTTATACACTTATACAAAATAACACAATTGCCTCTGTTTTTCAGTAATCCCTAGAAACTAAAACAAAATGTATTTTAAAATCTTAGAAAGCAAAAAATCTTAGATGTAATAAATATCCTGTGCGAACTACAAGTGTCTTAAAATGTGGCCCTCTTCATGGTGTTTGCACAAAATATTGTTGAAAAAAATATGGGATGGACAAAGTATAGTGCCAAGAATATCGAAGACAAAAATATTCTACGGATAATTTTCTATGGGTAAGCAAACTTGAACCCTTAACTCCACATATATGAACCTTGCTGATATAAATGAAATGAAATCCAGTATTTGTAAAGCAAGAACAATAACCCGATGATGTCAAGATGCTACGGCCATCAGGAAGATTAAGGGCCAGATGTAGGAAGGCAAATACCGGTCGGTAACGGCCGATTTCGGCCGTTACCGACCGGTATTTAGAGTTTGGGATGTAGGGGCATGTTAAAATACAGATTTGGTAATTTTACCGAATCGATAAAATACTGAATCAGTAAAATTACTGAATCTGTATTTGGACATGTAGGTAGCACTGTAATCAATGCTACAGGGGTTTAAGAATTCGTAATTTACCACCAACTAGAAGTTGGTGGTAAATAATGAAAACCCTTTAAAAAGCATTTCTTTTGCTTTTTAAACAGTGCCATGTTGCAGACATACATGCCCTAAGGGCATGTATGTCTGCAACATGTGCACCCATGCACAATTGAGTCGTGCAACAGGGTGTCAAAGTGACACCCTGCCACCCTTCAATGTTTCCCCCAATTACCGAATCGGTATTTACCGATTCGGTAATTGACATTCATTCCTATGGGCCTCCAGGCCCATAGGAATGAATGGCAATTACTGAATCGGTAAATACCGATTCGGTAATTACCGAATCATACCGATTCGGTAATTAAATCGGTAAAATTACCTACATTCCGATTGCCAGTTCTTAAATACCGAATCGGTATTTAAGAATCGGTAATCTGGGATTACCTACATCGGGCCCTAAGTGAGCTATTACCCAGAGTCTCATGGTGCTGGGCTAACCTGCTGCTGGGGATTGAACCGTGAGCTCCTGTGTTCTGGAGTCAGGCACCCTGGCAGCTGCACCACATTCTATACTATTCTATTCTATATTTTTGGTAAAGCGCAAAACAGCTGCCCCAGCGATGAGGCGTCCCGGCGCTAAAGAAGTCACAAACCCTAACCTGAAAGTGAGAAGTGAAGGGAGATTTAAGGGGAGGGGAATAGGTAAGTTTTAATAGCTTTTCGGAAAGCAGGTAAGCTTTCTATCGAGCGAATGTTTAGTGGTAGATCGTTCCATATCTTCAAGGTTCGTAGATGTGGTTAGGAATAGTAAATCTATACCTACTTCATTGCACTTATATTCTTGATATTTGGTCCTCGATATTTTCGACATGATATTCTGTCCACACAATATTCGTTTCCTCGATATTCTGTCAGACAACACCTCTTCATCTAATAAGTGGAATGACACTGTTGAAACCCAATGTGCCTGTAGCATGTATAAACAGACTGCAAAACACCTCTCACTAAATCACCGATTGAAAAAAACACACTACAGTACCAGCAACTCGACCTCTCATGACCGTCCCCGACAAAAGGTTCGACCTGCAGCTAATGCTACTATCAAGCCCTGTTAAGCACTACACCCAGGAGGCGACATCTCACTTCCAAAAGATGTGGCTTGTTCGAAATTGATTCCTCTTGATTGTCCAAAAGCTGCCTATGTCCTGTGATGTGAGATAACTAGGACAAGAAGACAATTAACTGCTATATAAATACTTGGCTGTGGGTCAGTGAATGAGATAATAGGGAGGGGAATTGAAAGCACTGAGTTTGAAAGGGAAAGGGTGAGCTGTAGGACAAATCTATAGCTCAATGCAAGAGTCTTTAAGCTTCTATTATCCAGCATTTGAAGTGCCCCCCAAGCAGACATCCTGTGATTTGACTTTACGTTGAAGATATTTTCTGTGGTAGTGTGCGTTGTGTGCCTTGATATTTTATTCATGTGCGGTGACCTTCTAAGATTTTTCAGGAGACACATATTCGGAGGTTTTCAGATAATTCTGTAACTTGAATGTTATCAACCGGTACTTTAATAAGACTCTTGCAAGTTTTGTCGTGATGTGGTGTGAAATCGTTTTTTTCTATCACCCTGCTCAATAGAAATGATCTCAGCGACCTTGTAGGGATGATCTTCTGAGGTAAATCCCCATGGATTTGAACCTGTCACCTCTAGGTAATTCACAGTTCTCGGCAATGAGCCCTTAAGTCATTGATTTATCATGCCAGCTAATGACCTACCCATTCTTTTAATCAATTATATATGTGGGAGTTTATATACATGTTGATTAGCTTTTAAATAGCTGAACTATTTGCCTGTCTTGTGTCATTAGAAGACCATCCTTCTCTGACCTGTCTTTATTTTTTTTATTTTATATAGTTTTGCCTGTGCCACTATATTTTCACAATTGTCTCTTTCTTCTGTGAGAGCAATTGTTTCTGATCTTTTTGCCGACCTTTATGATTAGTCTCTCAGCTGCGGGCTATCTCCACCAGTCAGGTTAGAGACTCAAACATTTATATTAATAGTGCCATTTAATGATAACCACTTTCTCAGATTTCCTTGCAGGGCCTGCTGCAGAAAGTAGTGATTCCTTTTTAGGTCAGGTACTAGCCAAGACTGTTTAATTTTATTAACATTATATATAACATACTTACTTTCAAGGGCTTTCAGCCAGTCCTCTTCATCCTTCGGTCTGTTGTGCGCCATTTACATTTTAAACTGCACACTACAACACATATCATAGGGCAATAGGTTGATCTTTGGCTAATATCACTGTGAGTGATGTCATTCTGCTCTTTAATAAAGTGCACATCCACACAAAGTAATTTCTTTCAGTACCAGTGATCACTATGGCAAAGTGTGCTTTGTGAGGCCTAAAAAAATATTTTGCTTTCAGCTAATGGTTATTTTTATCTTGGCAAAAGTCAGTTAGCCACTGAAAAATAAAGTTTAAAAAAATTGATGACCAAACAAGCATTGGTAATGCCAAAAGTCAGGGAGCCAATGCAAAGCCTATTAGCTTTGTTTTATTATAATAATACAAAACCTATATTCCCTATTGTCTCTCTTCACTAGCTTGCAGTAATGGCCACTTGCTTCAGTGATATCGGAGTCCTCCTTGGCCTGTGCGCTCCGATGTCTTGTTGAGTGGTTTTGGCTCCTGCCTGTCGCTTTCCACTTTCCTCAAGTTGCCCAAGGCCTTCTAGGGGTCGTGGTTCAATGCATTCACTTTTACCGACCATTATGTACCAACTTTTAAGCAACTCCTCTTTGTAGCTTGTTAATATGCAGCATTGAACAACTGAAGCTAAACCCATGCTTAGGTGTTGTGCTGTGTTCTGTTTCCTCCAGATATCTTTGTTGCCTTGGCATTGAATTGACTTAGGCGACCGTGCACATCCTTTTCAACAGAGAAGCTGTCTAGTGTCTCCGATGAGACATAAAAAGTACTTAATCTGAGTTGATGTTGCAGGTGGGACTCACGGGCTCAAATTTTTTGAACCGGCACATATTATATCTTAACAGAGTTTGGTCCAGAGCAAGAGAGAAAAAATACACAAAAGAGGGAGTGAGAGGAAGAGAAAGAAGGAAAACAGTGACAAAGGGAGAAAGTACGGATGGAAAACCTGCAAGAGTGAAATAAAGAGGCAGGGAATTTGTGGTGGTGGATTAAAGAGGTATGAGGTGGAATCATGACTAACAGCCTTAGTATTCGCCAACCCGACCTTTAATAGTGCTGGTTGTGAGCTTCAAATCAAATCTTTGCGCCACCGCACTTATTCTTTTACAAATTAACCATAGTATGGAAATTATGCATTCTTGCGGCCATGTGATCAGATGGTAGGAGAGTGGGTCTAAAACAAATTTGTGTATTCACATGGACACAGGAGTCTGAATAGGTCTACCGTTGGCTCACCCAAATAAGTTATACCACTTCCTATTCAATTCTAGTGTATGCACAGTGAAAAGTTGGGCAAGGTGTAAATGATGTGAGTAAATATACTGCCCCTTTGCTTAGTTTCATCATTCCCATGCTCAGTGCCCTAACCTCTGCAATCTTCACTTTATAGGTTTTGCGTCATCAATAACCCTAATAAATGCACACTGAACCCACCCAAGCACGGCAAATAGGCTTGAATTTGTAAAATGCACACAAAATATATCCAGATGTTGACAGTTCTTTTTCTTCCCTATACACGCCAACCGTTGGGTTGGATACACCAGCTAGAGCTAATGCAAGGCTTTACAACAATTCTAATTAAATATCGTGGGAACTCCTCTATAGGTGGTGTAAGTAGAGCATTGAAGAGAGAGAGTTCATCTCTACCTTGAAATTATGGAAAGCATACTGCCCCAAAAACAATATAGAATATTACTTGAATTATGGAATAGTGGCCCTAAAAATACACATAGCCATGACTAGTGTCTTAATTCTATAAATTACAAATCCTAAGTATTTAAAAATCACTCTTGAAAAATGAATCCTGTACATTTTCTAGTATCAGTATTTATAATGGACCAAATGTTATTAAATCCAAGGCAGGGCAGACAACATTTATTCCAAAGCTCCCACTGTGCCCCTATCAGAAATCTGCTGTCAGCAATCACTCACCAAATTAATTAATTTATTTAGAAGATCCTGCCACTGGCACCTAGACAGGATGGTAGGGAGATCAGTTAATGTCTTAATTAATTGGGTAATGTTTTTGAAAAGCCTGGTTTTAATAGTTTTCCTAAGAGGTCAGTAGATATTGAATGTTGGAGATTAAAATGAGATACGTTTACTGGAGCAAGTTGAGTTGTAGCCGGTGAAAAGACAGCAAATCAGATTTCTTTCGGGTAAAGATTACTCTCATCAAGGAATTTTGTGCGTTTTTTTTAATCAATCAAGGTATTTTTGAGAAGGCCAATGTATATCGAATTACTGTAGTTCAATCTTCTTTGCACAAAGGCATTGGCCAGGATTACTTTACCTGAAAATGGTAGCAAAGAAATGACCATTTTGAGGAACCTTATCTGAAAGTAACGCCACGTGTAGAATACAGTACTTACAACGCGATGTATTACGTTGCATGCTTTTACAACGTGGTCATTACAACGACCGCATTGTTAGTATACAATGCATTTACATCGCAAGTCATTAGATCGACCTGCTGCAGGGGGTGCGCTGTACTTGGGAATAGTATTATTTACTATTCCTACTCCAGTTTGAGCAACAGTAGGTAAGGTGCTGGAATTAATTTTCAATACCTCAGCGCCCCCTACAGCAAGTCATTGTAATGACTTGCAATGTAAATGCATCGCGTACTAATAACGCGGTTGTTGTAAAGACCACGTTGTAATAGACTTGCTATGTAATGACAGCGTTGTAAACGCTGTTCCCCCATGTGTAACCTTGGTTATTTGATGATCAATATTTAGGATGGAGTCAAGCATAATTATTAGATCTCAGTTTGATGTGTCTTGTTGGAGACATTCCTCTAGATAGAGGGGCCAAAGTGAGTGTTCTCACTTTTAAATTCTGTTGAAGATGGGAGGTTTTTCAGAATTTGTGAGGTTAAGGTTCTAGAAATCGCTTTTCATCCAGTTGTTAATAATGCGCAAGATAGCTTTGGACCCCACAGTTCTTGTAATGTAGGTTGTTTTGCATATTGATTATCACCAGTTCTGTGTCCTCTGCATATATGTATAGGGATTCCTATGCTGATTTGCTTTGCTGCCGCTGTTTAAGACGCCGAGCACTTGCTGTGCTCCTGTGAGCTCTCCTTCAACTCTACTGCCACTGCTAGCGGTACCCGCTGCGCGGGTCCCGCGTCGCCTGAGGACACCCTTCATCAGCGCTACAGCCTGAACTGCGACTTTGGGTACTGGGACCTGCAGGGCTGCGAGCGTGTTGTGGGCGCAGGACTCAAAGTCCCAGGAGCGCCCACAACTCCCAATCGTCAGCAGCTGGGACGCTCTCCCTGCAGGCTCCTCCCCTGGCTGACCAAACGCGGTATAACCCGCCTTTCCATCTGTTTCAGCGGATTCCTATGCTGATTTGCTTTGCTGCCGCTGTTTAAGACGCCGAGCACTTGCTGTGCTCCTGTGAGCTCTCCTTCAACTCTACTGCCACTGCTAGCGGTACCCGCTGCGCGGGTCCCGCGTCGCCTGAGGACACCCTTCATCAGCGCTACAGCCTGAACTGCGACTTTGGGTACTGGGACCTGCAGGGCTGCGAGCGTGTTGTGGGCGCAGGACTCAAAGTCCCAGGAGCGCCCACAACTCCCAATCGTCAGCAGCTGGGACGCTCTCCCTGCAGGCTCCTCCCCTGGCTGACCAAATGCGGTATAACCCGCCTTTCCATCTGTTTCAGCGGATTCCTATGCTGATTTGCTTTGCTGCCGCTGTTTAAGACGCCGAGCACTTGCTGTGCTCCTGTGAGCTCTCCTTCAACTCTACTGCCACTGCTAGCGGTACCCGCTGCGCGGGTCCCGCGTCGCCTGAGGACACCCGTCATCAGCGCTACAGCCTGAACTGCGACTTTGGGTACTGGGACCTGCAGGGCTGCGAGCGTGTTGTGGGCGCAGGACTCAAAGTCCCAGGAGCGCCCACAACTCCCACTCGTCAGCAGCTGGGACGCTCTCCCTGCAGGCTCCTCCCCTGGCTGACCAAACGCGGTATAACCCGCCTTTCCATCTGTTTCAGCGGATTCCTATGCTGATTTGCTTTGCTGCCGCTGTTTAAGACGCCGAGCACTTGCTGTGCTCCTGTGAGCTCTCCTTCAACTCTACTGCCACTGCTAGCGGTACCCGCTGCGCGGGTCCCGCGTCGCCTGAGGACACCCTTTATCAGCGCTACAGCCTGAACTGCGACTTTGGGTACTGGGACCTGCAGGGCTGCGAGCGTGTTGTGGGCGCAGGACTCAAAGTCCCAGGAGCGCCCACAACTCCCACTCGTCAGCAGCTGGGACGCTCTCCCTGCAGGCTCCTCCACTTCCTCTTCAGCTAGGATATCTCCAACTACAGAGTCCCGCTGCGCGGGAGCGCGCGGGAGGGCGCCGGGCTAAGCCCGGGCAAAGGGCGGGCCCTCTGTGGCCCTCAGTGGCCGAGGTAGGCTGGGCTGGGCCCGGTTATTTTCATCGACAGTGCTTTTAAATTTTGTCTCCTTTTGCCTATGGGAAATACGCCTGACTGTTTGAGGAAGTAACCATCCATTGAGACTGCTCTGTAACTTCCTCGGTTTCTATTGTCGGGCAGTCATCGTTGCATCTCCAGGACTATATTTTTTATTTTAGGAGTATCGTATCATTGTTTGCTTTCACTCATCCGGAGGAAATTCACCTTTATAATATAATTTTGTGGATAAATTCTCCTAGAAGATGTTAAGAAACTGCGTTCAGGAAGGGAAGTGGGTGGTATACCTGGTGCAAACAAAGATATTACTCGCACAAGAAATAAATCTGTAAATAACCCCCCGTTGAAGGGTCAATGCCAACTTTTCGAGCTTTGGCATTTGCCCTCCCCTAAGAACGCTAATTTATCTACTAAAAAAGGCTCCTGTGCCATGGCCTTAGGGGTCCATACTCAAGCTACTACATCCCTGCCGCCCTCTCTTGTACAGCCTGTATTACAACATTCTGTGCCAGTGGTGTCCCCTCCCCGTGTCCTTTCGGAAGGGAAGGATGAGAGTAAGTTCTCCTTTTCAGTACCTGAGAGGGAACTCACTAATCAACCATCTGTGTCTCAAACCCCGCCGAAGGATAGGTTGGGTGGTGATCTGTCATCACTATCCATTGACCTTGAACTTTGCGGCCGTTATGTAAATACAGCGAAAGTGGAGTCTCTGACCCCTATCAAACCTTCGGGGGGTGCTACCCCATCTGGATTATTGTTGTATAGTAGTACCCCCTCGTTGAATGGTCAGGACATGTCCGATTTGTTAGACGCTTCTGGGCCCCCTGGTCTTAACCTATCTGGTATCTGCCGGCCAGTGGAAGCATGTGAAAAACCAATCTCTGAATCTATGATTGCTTTGGAACAATTACTAGCCTCTATTTTATCTCTCTTAGGGAAATTTGTTGGTAACTCGGATTGTATTTTGGATTCTGTCACCCAAATACTGAAGTCCTTGTTACAAAAGTCACCTGATATGAGAAGTGTTCCCTCCCCCATGATCGAACATAGCTTGCCACTGAGGGAAATAAATGTGGCTCCAGTGGAATCTGACAAGAAAGCTGGGACATCGGTTTTGATATCACACACTGTAGCTATCCCCCTAACTGCAGTGCCCAACTGTATTAATAACTCAGTTCTTGAGATTGTGGAGGAAGATAAATCCATATCTGGCCTTAAAGTGGCTCAAGACCTTTTTCCCATCTTCATGTCTGAAAATAACAAAGAACCTATTGATGATAAACAGGAGGTAAAGGTAAAAAATGGTAAACTTAGAAACAATAAGGGGAATAAAAAGAAACCAATTAGAAAATACAAGAAGAAAAGGCAGCGTCGGATATTTTTTCAAAATTCTTTGACCACACTGGAGAATGAAGTGATCGTCTTGGATCCTTCTTCTATATCCGCAAAGGCGGATATTGATATTGAAGTGAACCCACCCACTTCTACTTTTTTTAAGGTGGAAAGTGAACTGTGTCCGCCAACATCCTTGGAAGCTATTCCACAAATGGGGGGTCCCCTTCCAAGTCTCTTTCTACCGACAGTGACTGGAGGTTCGATTCAATATCAAGCAGGGTCCCTTAATCCTTTGGCCTCTCCTTTCTTTGTAGTTTCAGAGAGTGGAGATCGCCATCCCCCGGATCGCCCTTTAACATCTTTAAAAGCTCCAGTGGAAACTCTTGTGTTAGACTTCTTACTCCTACTTGATGTTGACTTGCCCTTAAAAAGAGCCTGGCTCCTTAAGCTTTTTAGTGAGATAGAAAGTCTCCGTCATATTCAAACTAGGGACATTGAGTTAGTTTCCCTGTTTGGTGAAGTCAAGGTAACGAGTATAAGGGTTAAATTTTATTCACCTATTATTGTAAATTTGATATTGCAGCAAGCTGAGAATTTTCAACGTACAGGTATTGATATTCTCCCGATTTTCAACCTTGGTAACATAAACCTGTCTTCTGGGGAGGTATTCAGAGGGGAGGAGCAAAATGGGGTAGCCTCTCCTCTTAGAGACCTGAGGATTTGGGTATCTAAGGGAAAACGTTCGGTCTCCCAAGTGAAGCCACTTCCGCTGACTCAGAATTCCTCTTTTTCAGAGGATAATAATCGGTGGAACTGGCTGCATAGTGCCTTATCCACAAAAACAAAAGATAATCCCAGATTGTTTCAACATCTTTAACACCTCATTAAATATTATTTCCTGGAACGCGGCAGGGATTCACAGTAGCCCAGAGAAATTTGATTTTTTATTTTCTCTTGGAGCTAACGTGATCTGTTTACAGGAAACGTGGTGTATCAATACGTTGAAGGTCTCTAAGGATTATTATGCCCTGGAAGTGCCTGCTGTCCCTTCTAAGAAAGGTCACGCCAGGGGGGGTCTCGCTTGTTTACTATCAAATAAATTGCAATGGAGATTCTCCCATTATATTGATCCTAGCAAACTTTTCCATGCTATAACCATTGATAACCTGTTTAATAACGGCATAAAGTACCCTATTGTAATTTTGAATGTTTATATTCCGCCGGAGGAGTGTTTTAATGTGATATTACAGCAGGTATTTCGATATATTGAACTAATCAAAAATGTCCCATCCCCTCCGGAAATTATGCTTGTGGGAGACCTGAATTGCAAAATCTCCAATGTTAGTTTGGAACTTTTTAGGAATAAACCTAAGGAAGAGGCATATTTTATTCCTCAATCACTCTTCCCTGATAAATTAGTGACAAATAAACGAGGGAAGATTTTGCTAAAAGAACTAGCGGCCGTCGACGGACTTATATTAAATGGGAGATTTCCGTCTGACGTGCCTGCAAAATTTACTCACAAGTCTCCCTTTGGGTCTTCTATCTTAGATTATGCAATCGCAGACTATGGCCTGTTTCCGTCTATTCAGGACCTTAAGGTCATATCTACTCCTCTGAGTGACCATAGCATATTGTTTGTAACTATTTCTTTAAATCCTTTGACAATCGCACCTTGGTCTCTACATGGCAGTGACGCTGCCTTCCACGCTTCTTCTGGAAGGTGCTTTTGGAATCCTTCAGCCATTAATGGGGTGCAGGATTTTCTATCCGACACCCTATTAGTTTTAAATGAGTGGCGTGGGAATGAAATAGTTTACTTTGCAGAATTTGTGCGAAAGATCACTTCTTATGCTAAAAAAACTTCCAGACCCAGAAATGGAGTAGTGGTCCCTAGCATATTGCGTAGCCTGAACAAGGAAATAAACAAATTAGTCCGTGAACAATATCTAGACAGAGTCATGGAACGCGGAAAAGAAATTTCCAGGCTAAAAAGAAAGAGAAGTAGACTCCAGCTAAAAATAAAAAAGGAACGGGAGGATAATGTATGGATTAACTTGAGGGAATCTGTTGTTCATGGCAGGATCAGAGAATTTTGGGCAATAATCGGTAAGGGGTGTGGTTCTAGACTAAGCCCATCTCCTATCCCTATAGCGGAAGAGGTATGGACTACCTATATTCGGGATCTTTATGCAGGGAACGGGAGTTTAAATGATGGTATTGCCATCGGTGCTATTATTAGTAATGATACTGACATCGGCGCCACTCCTGTGGGTCTTATTAATTACCCCGCAGAAAAAGAAATTGAGATGGCTATAAAAAACATGCGTGTCTCAGGGGCAATGGGCCCTGATGAACTCCCCATGACGGTCCTGAAATCGGACCCTGCAAGGTGGAGTAAAATCCTGTATCCTCTGTATAAAGCCTGTTTTTTGTCTAAAACGGTACCTGCCTCTTGGAGGGGAAGTATCTTGGTCCCTATTTTTAAGAAGGGAACTAGGGATAGTCCTAGTAACTATCGTCTGATTGCTCTCCTCGACTCAATCGGAAAGGTTTTTGCGAAATGTCTTCTAAAATCCCTCTCCGTTTGGGTAGAGGAGAATAATATCTTGCCATTAGAACAGACTGGTTTCCGTAGGAACCACGGTACGTTAGATAACCTCACCGCTCTTCATGTGGTCACAGATAAGTATGTTCAGGTGAGAGGAGGGGTTGTGTATGCCGCCTTTATTGATTTCTCCACAGCGTTCGACAAAGTTGATCGTGGAACGCTGTGGAGAAAATTGGCAGCGCTTGGGCTCCCACTCTATCTGTTGGAGCTGGTGAGGGCTTTACATACAGAGACCTGGTGTAGGGTCCTGTTGGGGGGCGAAAGGGGGCTATCTGATACAATTTCAACCTCGAATGGCCTTAAACAAGGCTGCTTATTGGCTCCCCTTTTGTTCTCCCTATACACGGCAGACCTACCCGCCGCCTTGGCTGCCAGAGAGGGCATTGCCCCGGTGGTGGGGGGGACCCCGATTTCCTGCCTGATGTATGCCGATGATGTCCTCATCCTTGACTTAACTCCTAAAGGACTAGCAAATCGGCTACATGCTCTTCACACTTTTGCGGTAGTTCATTGCATGAAGATCAATATTACCAAAAGTAAAGTCATGTGTATAGCTGGCAAGAAGAGGTGCCGATCCGTAGATTACGGTTGGTTCATCGGGGATCAAAAACTAGAGGTGGTAAAGTCCTATACTTTTTTAGGGAAAATCATCACGGCTAACCTGAGTGAGAAGCTCCATATAGAGCATTGCTCACGCAAAGCTATTGCCCATGGCAAAGGTTTAAATTCCCTATACCATGCAACGGGGAAACAGCACTTTCCGAGTTTATTGGAAGTGTATAGATCTAAAATCCCCGCAACAATACTGTATGGTATCGAACTTATCGAGGTGAAAAACTGGGACTTTTGCCATAAGATTGAGGGGAAACTCTTAAGATCTCTCACTTCCCTAAATACTGCGTGCTCTCTGGCAGCCTGTAGGCTCGACTTTGGTCTCAGGAGTAGTTGGGTCCAGGGATTATGTGCCCTTGTAAGATGGGTGGCTTGCCTCGCGAGAGCAGAAGTAGGGACAATGAGAGCTCTCCTCAGAAGTGAATTGTTGGGTAATTTTAATGAGTTTTCTCAACTTGTTTGTAATTTTAGAAAAGCTGTAACCCTATTAAAATTAGATGAAACTGCTCTTTTTCTGTACTCTCCTTTACAGTTAAAATTGGTTTTGAAAGCAGCTTCATGGGACCTATGTTTCCAATCTGATAAAAAATTCATTTGTGAAAAAAGGAATGTAGATCTTCTCCTTGATTCTTATCAGATGAAACTACCACAACCCTATGTTTTATGGACCCTACCGCATGGTATACGTAGATTTTGGTTTCTTCTACGCTACGATTTAATACCTCTTAATCGATTGTTATCTAAATGGTATGGCTCCTCTCCTCTGTGCAATTTATGTAAAGTGAATATCCAGGACTGTATGCATGTGTTACTGATTTGCCCTGCGCTTCGTAAATTGCGCTCTAGATGGTTAAAAGCTATCTGTCTTCGCCTTGGCATTGTCACTTTGAATGGCTTTCTTTCTGCACTTTATTGCCCTCCCAATGGAATGTTCTGCTTTCATATTTTTAACTTTTTTAAAGGTTTCCTAGCTATTTATTAATATGTTCCTGGAGATGTTTTGACGTTCCGACTTTCTGTAGTTTTGTTTTACATGTCAGTATTGTATTTAACCTAGGTTTCTTAAATGGTATATGTTTTGTTTTCTTTTTTGTAATGTATTTGCTTTGTGTTGAATTCTGTACATCTTTATGTGGCCCTCTTCCGAGAGCCAAAACATAATAAATAAAATTAATTAATTACTTACTATAGTGTAACCTTTTGATTATTTAAGATCTATGGGGAGAGGGTTTGCACAAATAAATTGAACAGCAGACGCAACATTGAGGGCGCTGAGGTTGCCCC
Organism: Lissotriton helveticus; assembly: GCF_964261635.1. Lineage (NCBI taxonomy): Eukaryota > Metazoa > Chordata > Amphibia > Caudata > Salamandridae > Lissotriton > Lissotriton helveticus. Next base: position 163,419,981 of record NC_136068.1, read on the forward strand.
ATTGTCTCTGTCTAAAAGTTCCCTAGTTCCCCTATTTCAGTACTTTTCCTCAAGTATGATACTCATACAGTTGAGTTAGATAGATATTATGATCTATAGCACCAAAGGCTGCAGACACGTCTAGAAGTATAACTACTCCTGACTAGGGTGGGCAAAATATTCTATCCCACCAGTGGAATTGCTGAAATGGTAACCACTGCTCATTACTTGTTAATGCAGAGTTCAGGCAAAATTCCGGCAATCGTCACTTGGCAGAATTTGTCTCCTGCGAGGCTCCAGAATATGGAAGCTGACGAGTGAGATTTGGCACCCGTTGGTGCGATTTTCTAACAAGGGTGGTCGCTGACGTTCATGGTCAGAGGGCTGCCGTTCGAGTACATTTGGTGCTGCTCAAGTAGATTTTCTATTCAAGCAGCAGCAAAATCGACACTCGCTCTTATGCAACTCATGTTGCCATTTGCGCTGATTTTCAGCACTGCTGTCGCTACTGGCACTACATTGCAGTGCAACCAGTGCAAGCTGCATATTTTCCGCCCATTAGGGGAATTCCGCGGAATCCCTTGGAGTTTTTCTGTAACTCTGTGGAATTCCGCTGAGTGAAAGTCAGTGAGTTCCACCCATCCCTACTTCTGACCCATCCTATACTGCAATCATTCTTAAATCATCGTCTGATGAGGTCATTACAGTCTCTGTTGACATACCCACTTTAAAACCTGCTTGCTTAGGAGATAGCAACTGATCATCTTATGTGAGGGTCTGAAGTTGCTTAGTTACCACTTTTTCCAGGACCTGAGCAGCATATGGGAGGAGTGAAATAAGCCTGTAGTTCACAGGATTTTTAGCATCAAGATTTGGTTTCTTCAAGATTGGGGATGTTACATCTGTCTAAATTTTAGATGGTACATTATCTAGGAATTTATTACACCCCTGATTATTAAATCCAGCCTTCCTCCCTAGATAGAAGGGGTAAAGCATATAAAACTTGCTGAATTCTTCAGAACTTCATTGGGCTGAGAGAGAACAGAACCAGTTTCTAAGACATGTTGGTTTTTATTTTTTTTATTTTTTTATATTTCTTTTTATTGAAACTTTTAACAACATAAACAAGAATAAAGAATCAAGGCAGTACAATCAATCGAATGGCGAAGCGTCCTGCGGGGAGGAAAGCAGAAGAGCTTAATACAATCATTGACATTACAGGATGGGAGGATTGAGAGATGCTGCAAGTCCGGAGACAATTCGAGCAACATATTACCAGGAATGTCGGGTCAAGGGGAGGGAGGATCCGCCACCAAGTGTGTGAAGGGAGGTGCACATATTTCTCCCCGGTAGGAGTTCCAGTGACCCCAAATCTTACTCCACTTGCGAGGCCTGCCACGTGCCACGTTCTCTCTGAACATGCACCAGTCCATATTCTCCTTCCATGCCAGAACCGTGGGTGGCCTCTGAGAACCCCACAACTGGGCGATATCCCTCTTAGCAATCATGTTGCCAAGGGTCACCCACTGAGTCTGTGCCAAATCATAATCATTAGGTTCCCAAACATTCAACAAGCACCTTCTAGCTTCAGGCAGCAACGCAACACCCGTGACCTCTTCCATAACTGCATGTACACGATTCCAGAAACGAACCACCACCGGGCACTCCCAGAGTATGTGAAGAAAGGTGCCCGGGAGGCCACAACCACGCCTGCATAGACCATCCGAAGCATAACCCATACTGACCAAGCGTGGACCGGTAACATAGATCCTGTGGAGAATCTTAAGCTGTACAAACCGGAGACGGGCCGGAATTGCAACCTCTTTCGGCGAAGATATGGCCGACTGCCAGTCTTCGTCATCTAACTCCAGACCATAGCCAGTCCAAGCTTCCCTAAGTCGCCGTAGGAGATCGGTCCTATCGTTTATCAATTTTTTATAAATAAGTGAAATCGTACCAGCACCCGATCTTCAAGCGGCGACGCCTCCGGAACAGTGGTACCTGGAGGGAAAGCCGCCATCAGCGCGTGTCGGACCTGGGCATACCTAAAAAACTCCTTGTCACTTAGGTCATATTCCAATCTCAACTCCTCGAATGTTTTGACCCTACCCTTAGTCCATATATCATTCACCCTGCAGATACCAATCACGTCCCACCTATCGAAGCCTTTCGTCTTCCATAGGGAGCCCAGCCTCTCGGAAGCATAGAGAGGAGTAGCGCGCGTAAGTCTATTCTTCCATCCCATGGCATCATGCGCACGATGCCATACTTGCACCGCTATCCTAGTAGGGCGAGTGAGCATCCTCCCTGCGGATTTCGTATAAAGCGCTCTATTGTAGTCACTACCAGGCAGCAACCATCTGTCCATCGCAAACGCAGGGTTCGACGTGGGGTCATACGTGCCGTGGTTAATCGCCCCCAGTTGGGAGGCCCAGTAGTAGCTCCTAATATCCGGGAGAGCGATCCCACCGTCATACCAAGGAAGTGTTAACTTGGCAAGGGCTATGCGGGACCGCCCACCCCACATCAGTTGTCTTTGCAAGCTTTCAATCTCCCGAAAGTAGCTGGCCGGGATGGTATCGCAAGTATTCTGTCGGGCATATAAAAATCGGGGCAATGACATCATCTTGAAGAGAGCCGCTCGTCCGAGCGGGGACAACGGAAGCCTACGCCATGCCTCGACATCGGACCGCAAGCGCTGAAGCGGAGGCAGCAGGTTACGTTCATAACGAACCACAGGATCTAAGGTGATAAACACCCCCAAGTATTTGAAACCCGCGTGTACCACCTGTATTGGGCACCCACGCGGCAAGAGAGGAGAGTCTCCCGAGCGAACGTACACGCAGGACTTGGACCAATTGATCACAAGGCCAGAATTTTTACCGAAGGAAGTCAATACATCGAATAGCACTACTAGCGACTTCCGAGGTGACGTGAGGTATAGCAGGATGTCGTCAGCGTAAAGCGATACTCGGTCCTCAAAATCAGGGGTCCAGCGTATACCCTTCATTGACGGCTCCCACCTCAGCCAAGCCGCCAAGGGTTCCAAAGCGAGGGCAAAAAGAAGCGGAGACAACGGGCACCCCTGGCGAGTACCCCTTCCGAGAGAGAATGAGCCAGAAACACGACCATTAACAACCACCTGAGCCAAGGGGTCTTGATATAGTAGTTTCACCCAACTGATGAAAACAGGGCCAAAACAAAACTTGGCGAGGGCAGCCCAGAGGTATGGCCATTCCAGCGTATCAAACGCCATAGTGGCGTCTAAAGAAGTAAAAATGGCCGATTCACGCAACGCAAGGGCGCCATGTAGACGCCGAAGGTTCAGTGCCGTGTTTCGGTGCGGAATAAATCCGGACTGATCCGGATGGATCAGGTCGCAGACAACAGTGATTATACGATTCGCGAGCACTTTAGCGAGGATCTTAGGCTCGGCGTTTAAGAGCGAGATGGGCCTGTACGACGCGCAGTAATCCCGCGGCTTCCCTTCCTTGTGAATCACGATGATAGACGCAAGTCTTTGATCGAATGGGAGGGTACCCGCATCTAGCGATTCTAAAAACATCGAGCAAAGATGTGGTGCTATTTTATCTGGGCATAGGTTATAAAGTTCGATGGGAAGTCCATTCGGACCCGTGGCATTTCCCGACCTCACAGAGCGGACCGCGGTCGCGACCTCCTCTACAGAGAGTGTCGCGTCCATCAGTTCCCTATCCAGATCCGACAAGCAGGGCAAAGCAATGTCTCTCAGAAGCAGATGCGAATCCTGGTCCGGTCTGTCCGATACTGGAGAGTACACGGTTTGGAAATACTCAGAAAAACACTCCACAATCTCAAGCGGGTAAGTCACTCTCACTCCATCCGCTCTCTCAATCGAAGGAACCACACGACTGGCCCTCTCCTTCTTGTCCAACCAGGCTATCAACTTTCCGGCCTTATCACCCACATCATACAAACGACCCTGCTGCTCTCTATTCATCACCCTGGCAGCATCAGTGACCAACGCTCAATAGTCAGTTTGTTTGAGGCTGAGGAGGTGCAGCCTGTCCTGGGTAACATCAGATCCCAGCTCTCTTTCTAAGTCTGATATCTCAGTTTCAAGTCGGACCACTGCCTCGCACTTACTTTTCTTAGCATTATTAATTAACGATAAGGCGTGGCCACGGATGACAGTCTTAAAGGCTTCCCATAGCGAGACAGAAGATGACACAGACCCCACATTCTCTACAAAATAATGGTCGAGTAATTTAATCAATTCCATGCGGATCTTAGGGTCACGGAGATACCAAGGGTTGATCTGGGCTACCCGGCCCTCAGTTCCCGGTCCCGTTCCCATTACGAGCCATAAGGGGGAGCGATCTGAGATACCCCTAGCCAAATGTCTGATCTCCTTAACAAGTGGGGCCTGTGTTGCGGGCATCAGAATATAGTCAAGTCTCGAGAGACTACCGTGTGCACCAGAATGGAAAGTGTATTGTAGTTGTCCAGGGTGTAGCAGCCTCCAGCAATCTATCAATCCCAGAGTATCAAGGAAGCCACTCAGCCAGGGCTGGGACCTCCTAAGATGCCTAGGTGGGTAGCGATCGATATTTCCGGAGACCACAGAGTTAAAATCGCCGCCCACCACAAGTATGCCTTCCGGGAGCCCCAGTACCACCCTCCCCAAGTCAGCAAAGGTCGTGGTCTGAAGGCCAGGCGGAACATAAACGGAGAGCAAAGTGATGACCTTCCCCTCTTCCAGCAATGGCGGCAAACCGCCCCCTGTCGTCAAGAATGATAGTATCGATCTCAAGGGGGAGGGAGACTCTGACCAAGATACCCACCCCCCTAGAGCCAGTGGTGAAGCCGGAATGTGCCAGGAGACGGTAGCCCCTCCGATTCATGGCCTGGCAGGTATTGCCCATCAGATGTGTTTCTTGCAACAGCACAACATCAGGGGAGAGACGTCTCAAGAGTTGTAACACCACACCACGTTTTATCCTGTCCCCCAACCCGTTGACATTCCAACACAGCAGTTTGAGCCCCCTACCCCCATCCCGAACATATTCGCAGCATCCACCCCACATTAGTCGCGACAGCCAAGTCCAAGGGTCCATCAATATAGTGCTTTGAAGTAAACCAAACAAAAGCAACTTCCCCCCTCATCCCCCCAGCCTGCACCCCTGCGTTAGACTCGAAGGCCCCCCCAACTTGCAGTGTGCCTGTCGCCCTAGCAAATAACTAGTCTACGAAAAGAAACCCCAGAGGAGGAAGAGACTCACTCCCTCCGCCACCCCTGGAGAACCACCTCAGTTAAAGCAAGTTAAAGGATCTGCAAACCATACCGAAACACCTATATGTAGTCCAGCAAACCAAGTTACATTACTATTCCTGTTCCATCAGTCCACCCCCAGCTCCACCAGAATGTTCAGGGTGTTCCTGCTGCCTGGGTAGCGTGTCGAGCCAGTCACTTGCAGCCTCAGGGTGATCAAAAAAGAATGTCCGATCTCCATGTTCCACACGTAGCCGAGCTGGAAATAGCATTGCGTATTTCATGTCCCTGTCTCTCAGTCGTCTCTTCACTCCCTGAAACCCCATCCTTTGCTTCTGCACCAACTGAGTAAAGTCCGGGTAGAAACTCACCGTCGTCCCTTGCCGGAAGACTTTTGGCCTACTACCATACCAGGCTCGGTGGAGGCTGCAGAATCGTCTCGCAACCTGGGAGTTGTGTTCGAATCAAATCTACAACTTGACGTCTCGGTGAATAGGACTGTAGGGACTTGTATGGGTTTGCTCCGTGCTCTTCGGAAGATATTGCCGCTTCTTCCTCGGGAAGCTAGAGCAGAAGTAGTGCGTAGTACCATTCTCAGTAGGTTGGACTACTGCAACGCACTACTTCTGGGAGCTCCAAAGACCCTGATCCTTAAGTTACAAAGGATTCAAAATATGGCGGCTAAACTAGCTTTGTCCCTTCCATACTCGGCTTCCTCCTCTGGAGCTCTGGCTGACCTGCATTGGTTACCGGTCCAGCAGAGGATCTCCTATAAGGCTTTATGCCTGATTTTTGGAGCTCTGCATGGTCAAGGACCAATACCACTGCGAAATCTTTTCTCGTGGTACCAGGCCGCCAGACCTTTGAGATCCGCATCGGCGTTCCTAGTGAGAATTCCGAGGATAAATAGAGTGAGAATGGGCGGCCATGCCTTTAGTTTCACAGCCGCCACAATGTGGAGCACTCTACCTCTGACACTGAGGAACAGACAAGATCTGGCCTCGTTTAAAAGGGATCTCAAAACATATCTTTTTCCAAGAGTAGTCTAAAGCATACACCAGATGGCTGAATTGATCTCAGCGCCAGGATACCCTCTGGGTGACAGTAGCGCTTAACAAGCATTAAAATACAAATACATACATTCTCAAATTTCGTGGGGCCACCCAAGCGCGATGCCTGCAGGATAGCGTCCCGATCACGAAAATGAAATATCCTGGCGATGATGGGCCGCGGGGCAGCACCCGGCTTAGGTTTACCACCCGGCACTCCACCGCGAAGAATTTACTCAGGCCTTTGGGTGCGAGATGATTGACGATGAGGCCCTCCACGATGAGGTCAACATTTAAATTGTCAGAATTCTCAGGGACACCCACAATACGGACGTTGTTCCGCCTAGAACGACTTTCAAAATCTTCCAGACGACGAGATAAGGAGTCGTTAGAGGACCGTAGATCGCGGACCTCCGTTTGTAGATCGGAAACATCCGTCGTGAGGCTAGAAGTCTTTAAGTCCAGGGATTTAACTTTTTCGTTCGTTTTAGCCAAATCCGCCCTGATCAAGTTGACATCGATCGCCACTGTATCCAGCTTTTGCGTCAGGGTTTCATACTGCACCCCGATTGAGGTCTGCATACTCGCAATGGCGCCCATGATATCTTGCAGAGTAGGGTCTTCGTCCGCCATAAGGTCATCTCCCTTGTCCGCCGGAGGCTTGCCCGTTCCACCGGGGGATCCCTTAGGGTGGGTGTACCGGTCCATGACATTAGATTGTATGGAGCCCCCATGGTGAACAGTCTTGGTCTTTCGCCTTTCAACCTCGGGCTTGCCGGCCATTTTGGAAGCAGCGCCCCCGAGGGGACCCCGAGATCTGGTGAAAATGGCTACGTCAAAATCACCCACAGATGCTCAGCCAAGGGACAGTGTGTTCCACTTCACACACCGAGGGGTGATATACAGGCCCAGCCCTGGAGTGGGACCGCAAAGTGAAGCAGTCCGTGGGCGGCGGGGCAAATCCGCTGCGTAGAAGGGTCCGGGCCGAAAGCAAAACCGAAAGCCAAGTTCAGGGTCGGAGGCAGGATCAGGGAAGACGCTGTTGTTCAATTACCGTCCAGGCAGATCATCAACTCGAGCCTGGGGCAGATCCGTGGAGCAGGCCAGGAAAGTTCAAAGCGACGTAAAATCGGTTTCCTTGGACCAAATCAATTTTTGAAAGCAACTATCATATCAGTTGGGTTGCATCTTTGATGATTCATTGTCATAACCAGGATTATAGTCAGGATAAGTGCCGGAGGTGGCAATGGTCCGGGAGCCCTGTGCTCACGCGACTATCCCGGTTACCCGCGAAGCTCCTCCTACACATGTTGGTTTTTAAATTCTTTCTTTTTTTCTATTTTATCTACAGAATTTGTGGATAGAGAGTCATTCAACTAACTTTCAAGAGCCTAAGTTACAGAAACAGTTCACTGGACGTTCAGGGCCCAAACTGTCCTTCACTGTGAGCCCAACCATCTGATCAGAACCATCTATTTATGCTTCAGGAAACTCCTATAAAGAGAACTATTTAGACTTACATTTGATTGGATCTCAGAGCTGTTGGTAGTGAGCGGGTATTACCAGACAGTATGCATGCATCATAGTGGATCAGACTTCTGCCACCCCATAGTCACAGAATTTCCTGTGAACTGAACAATCATCTGAAGTATCTGCAAGGCAACAGGCAGTGGCTTACAAAGCACTTAAACAGATAAATTGTGAGATAGACAGTTACAAATTCATGCAGTATGAGTAAATGGTCTTGTACCACTCTCCTTTCACAAAACGAACTCTTCGGGTATCAGACAAGGGGAATCACTATCATCGGTTTGGCAAGTTTTGCTCACCAGGGCCTAGTGGCATGAGGGGCCCACCGCACTCTACTATGACACCTGCTAGCTACCTGGTGGGGGAGATTCTTCATGGTGCAAGACACAGCAAATCCAAATGGCTGGTACAAAGTTGCAGGCATTAAAAACTCTTTTAAATCCAGAACCATAATCTGTGAGAAATCACATCAGTCCAGGGTGCTTCTTCAATTTGGTTCCTTTGTGGACCTCTGCTTATTTACTTCTACCATGTCTTACCAGTCCTCAGCTGGGTCTGGTGGCTCAGTGGACTAATGCATCCACTGTAGATGCTTGTGTTCAGCCTCATGGTCACAGGTTCAAATCCAAGCGGGCCCACTCTGCCTTTCATCCATTTGAGGTTGATAAAATGAGTACCGTTGTGTAACAATAAACATCTGTTATTCAATGCCAAGATACCCTGTTCAGAGTGAATGTGTGTTTTACAAATACACATGTTATGTTAAGTAAGATGTGTGGCATGTGGTAGTTGGATGCAGGGCCTGTGGCCAGGCCCCTTCCCCAACACCCCACTGTCACCCAAACCCCATGACCCCCTTTGGCTATGCACAATATGGTGTTAGGCGCAGAACCTGGCATGCAGCCAGGGCCTGCACTAAACTCCCCATGGACCTCCAACACCTTGTGAGCATCTAACCCCCGCCCTATGCTCAACCCCAACCCCCTTTGTATGGTTGGTTGTAGTGCCACAGATCTGCATTTCCTCAGAAGATCTCCCAGGGCCTTGCTGAGCATTGCGGTAGATAAGCATAAAAGAAAATTGTAATTTATTTTGTAAAGAAATGTTTTGAAACCATTAAGGCCCAGTGGGTCAGGGTACCTCTACTTTCTAGGACTCAATGACAGAGTCCCAGAGTCCAAAGATGGCGGCTGACACCTTTCCTTCAGGTGGCAGCCAGACAATAACAACATGTGGTTGAGCTTGCAGGACCATGGATCGTGGCTAACCGACAACAACACAGGAGTATTTGCAGATTCTCCTTGGTGGATCTGCATCACTTTATATAGATGCATTTTAAACATTCATTTCTCAAAATCTTCTGAACAGATTTACAGCACATCACAAAAAGCATGCTTTCTGGATCAGGATCTAACTTTCTGACGAATATGGTGCAATTTCATACAGTCATTTTTGCGGTATCACTGTTCAGTTTTCCTATTGAAAATTACATGGGAAAATGCGTCCTGGGACCCACTTTTTCTCGGCCCCAAAACTTTACAGGAAGAAGCTGCAGTGGATGAATCTCTTTTTGGAAAGTTTAGGGAAGATTTATCAAATGGCACCAAAGTTATTAGCAAACTAAAAAATGTGTTTCTATGGAAACGTGGTCCTACTCACAACTATAACTTCACAGTGGCTACCGCCACTGGGTAAGATATGTGTGAATGTGTGTGTGTGTGTGTGTGTGTGTGTGTGTTTTTATTTGTATCCTATTCTGCTCTTGCCTAATTAAATTCCAGGTATGCAGACACAATCCTTTGTTTTTTCTACACTTTAATCAAAACCGTTTAAGATGCTATTCACAGGGTATGTACACATTCTGATTCAGGTGCAAAAGAAGTTTGCACTTGTAGCAGGTTTCTGAGATGTGTGCAGATAAGTGCGATGGTCCTGGTATTTGCCCACATGATTTTCATCAAGTATATCCAGGGGCATCTCACGTGGCAATCTTGGCGCATTGCCAGATGTACTCCATGGCACTAGAAAAAACATTGCTATTTGGCTGTTATCCACTATTTCCAGGTCAGAAAAGTGGAATGATACAGCAATTTCCCAACCGTTAAATGTTGCACACGACATTCCACTATTTTCAATGTGCACCATTACCAAATGAAAATGTATAGGTCCTCAAAAGAGACAAAAGTGTGCTATTTTAGGAAAATCAGTTAAGAAGATGATATACTTGTCTTAAATAATCCATAACCTATGCATTTTGAACAATAGTCGTGTTACTGAATTTCCTATTATTTGTTTCGTTAGAAAGGTTTTTGCATTATTGCAACCCAATCTGTCTACATTCTTTCTGATAGCTTATATCCGCATACATATACATCTCAGTTCCAACCATCACTGCATATTACGCATAATTGACTACACAGACGCCTTTCATGCTGTACTTCATTCTAGCTGGTAAGTGAGCCCTCTAGGGTTTACTCAGATGTTTGCCTTCATTTCCCTTCACAATTCTTCCAGGAGAAGTAATCAATAAATATGTCTTCTAAAGTGAACATTTTACTTTCTAGCCAAGTTTAAATTGTATTGCAGAATTATTTTCCTTGGTTTCATCTTTCTTGATGTATTGATGCCTGGATTAGCTTTGTAGTAGCTCTTGCCAATTCTTGAGGAACTTAAGTGCAATTTCCATACTGGCTAATTCTACTCTGTCATCATGCATGCCTTAGAAAAGAACACTTTAGCTATGTGTTGTCATTCTTTTAGAGGATGTTTTTTCAAATCATTGATGATAATGTCAATATGTGATGCTGCCAATTCATACAGTTCCAAGTAGCGCATTTTTGCAAATCTCGCTGCAAGATCTTCTGCCTCCTGGGAATAGTCGTCCATTAGCTAATGATAAAGATGAGCAAAGTGAAGTAGTTGCAAGTGCGGTTCGTAAGCACTTTTCTGTTCGCCATAAGAGTTTCTTATATATGACCTATTTCTAGAGATCACCCCGAGAAATAGTTGCTGAAATTTAACTAGTATCTCTTACGAATAAAGCATCCAAGGCTTTTTCCAGTCCTTCTAGGTGCTCCAACGTTATACCCTGGACTACACCAGCTGGCAGATGGTGGAGGTACAGCGCTAAGAGCAGGGTACTTGCTGCATTATGGCTGCCATAGGCAGATGTCTTATCGCAACACCACAATGGGGCACAAGAGGGCTCCAGATTGCAACAAATAACTTTAAAAGTAGATTTGATGGTGAGGAATAAGATACCTTAAATGGAAACCTAGGGATCCAAAGTCTCTTTAATGGGGCTGATTGAGCAGTGTCCCAGTATGAATGACAGAACACATTTTCAGACAAATAGCAGGTGAGTCTTCATATCAAGTCGGTAAAGCAAGCCGGACTGCTAAATATTCTGGAAGGGGAGTCCAACTAGGAACAGCTACACCTGTTGAACTAGCAGGTCATCTGTAATATTGAGATCTTAATTAGGAATGAAAATCAACCTCAATTAGTTTTTCGTATAAATTCAATGTGGTTGTGTTGATAGGTTCACAGCTATGGCTTGTTGCTGTTAAAGATGTAGGGAAGAAATTTTCCTTCATTGAGTCACTGGTAATTTTGACAATTTTATAGTGACTGTTACTGTGATTTCGTAAATGATCTTAGTTCCTTTTAAATGTAGTGGCCTGCCCTATGAACTGGTACATCTGAGTAAAAATCTAGCCTTTTCAGTAGAAACATAATTGTGGGTGAAAGATATAGGTAATCCTCATGACAAGCAGAGTAGTGAAAGTGGCTAAAGATATCTCTGCTAGGACGAAGGACCCTTCTCACTATAACCTATTTAAGCATCCTTGGGCCATATGTATCATTCCAAATTGTGATTGCATATGCCAAAATTTGCAGAATTTCGGCGTTTGTGATCGCAATTGGGCTTAGTGATATGTATTAATGAAAAACTGCCTCTCAAAATAAGGAATCGCAAAATTTGCGATTCCCTATTTTGCGATTGCATTTAAGGAATCGCAAATAAATGTAAGCAGCACCGAAAAGTGCAATTTGGCCTTAAGGAATTGGAAATTACCACCAACTTCAAGTTTGTGGTAATTTGCGATTTCTTTGAAAAATGCATTTTTCAAAGTGCAGTGTATCAATGTGAACCACATGTGCACCCATGTTTATTTCAGGGGTGCAACAGGGTGTAATTTTGACTCCCTTGCAACCTTGAAATTGCATTCTCAATTTGCAATTCTCTAATTGTAATCGCAAATTGAGAATGTCTTCCCATTCAGGCCCATAGGAACGAATGGGGGGTTTCCTTAATTGCGAATCACACTTTGCGATTCGCAATTAAGGAATATGTAGGATTTGCAAATCTTTTTGCAAATCCTACATACATCTTGTTTTGCAATTCTCAAATATTAATTCTCTACAATTCGCTATTTGAGAATCGCCAAAACCAAACTTTCATACATATGCCCACTTATCTCTCCACATTGCTAGAATTGTATGAACTCAAGACATACTCACTGGAAATCCTAGGAGGACAGAATAATAGAACAGCCCACACAACAGTTTAAAGAATAAGAAATGTAAGGTCCAAACGAAGTTTGCAAAACGAATTAATTTGTATTAACAGTTTCCAATGCATGTCTTTGAGACTTTAGATCCAATGATTGACAAAAAGATGACTGTGTTTATGAACTACTTACCTTGATCTATGCAAAATGTAATTGGACTTACAAGCGCGTATGGTCAGATAAGTGTATGGAAAGGTCAGATGGAGCAAAATCCTTTCTAGCTGAGTGGTTTACAAGGATTCATTTAATAGTGGCTTCCCGTCGTTGGAAAAGCTGAATGTGTCATTGCGACAATGAAGAGAACAGTTGGAAACGGCTCATGCAGTAGTGAAGAGTGCCGTAAAGTGATAAAATGCATTAGTCTCTGTAGGTCTTTTCTCTATATATGTTTTCAGTCAGTACACTCACGCTAAGTACCCCTGCACTTCCTCAGATAGAGCTTGCATGAATTAAGAGCAGGGATGAGTTCAGTAGTTGAAACAGCTACTCCAATGGAGTGTCCATGCTTGTACGCAAACTCAAGTCTCTTATCAGTAAGACAAAAGTCCTGAAAAGATTAATGTTCTGGTAGGCTTCATGTGTTCCAAACTTTACATTGGTACAGTTGTTCCGATCTGTTACTGTAATTCTAATCAATTATTCAGTCAGAGTAGACTTCCAGTCTACACGTTTCAATGTGCTGGTATTAAACTTGATGACTTCAGCAGGGCATTTGTTTAAGCGTTATTCACAAAAGTCATATTAGAAAGTCAGTTTAGTGTGTTTTCCATGGATGAAGGGTAAAGATCACAGTCACATCTAAGCAGTGATGCGACTGACCCCAAGAGGAGTAATTTCCTCCCACAGAGCCAGCAGTGTTCCCTGTTTCGTGGTTTCAGCTTAAACTAATTTTAGAACTTCGTTTTCCAGTTTGGAAGCTGTTATGTTCGCTACTCTCAACCTCAGCACCCTTTTGATACACTTTGTTGGAGACAAACATATAATATGTCTTGATATATATATAACTTGTATATGGTTACCTGTGTGCGCCGCTGATCCTATAGACTCCCCAAGTATATTCCTATTCAGCTACATCAAGGGGTTGTGCTAGAGAAGACCAATGTGGTTACCTTTCCATTTGACTGATGCAGGAACTTGAACTTTTCTTCCAATGCATGGCAGATTGTTATATGTTTTTCTGCATTAAGTTTCTACTGCCCTGTGGCACTGGCAGCCGCGGCCCGTGGAGGGAGTTCCGTGGGGCTGGCTATCATATATCTGCATATTGGGTTTAGTAGACGTTCATTTCTGTAAATTAGACTTGAACCTTCAGGGACTATTCTTTCGGACTCACTTCTGTGTGCAGGAAAGCAAGTTGAGAGAGCACACAGGATCTCAAGCTTATAGGAGGGGAAATGGCCTTTACCACGCTTGACTTAACCACGCATATGCGTTCACCACGCATGTGCGTAGTTAAGGCAGTACGTGGGCTAGATGTTCAGCAGGACAAGAACAGGAAGAGGAAGGATTGGGAGAGGACGTGGACTGGTAGTTTAAGGTTTTAGGAGTGGGGGAGTTTTTAGGGTATGGGGGTGGGTTAATTATATAGTAGGGGCCAAGGTGTTAGGGCTCAGGGAGGAGGGCCAGGGGTTTGAACTTTACAACACATCCCTTTACCAATCATGCCTTTACTACAAAATTTGTGTGATAAAGACATGCGTGTTAAAGGAATGCATTGTTCCGACTCATCCATTTTTCAGGCTGCCTAGTAGAGGCACGCATGGTTTAGCCATGCGTGCTTCTGTCATACAAGCTTGTAGGAGTGTACCCCACATTCTTTCACTTCTATGCTCCCCCTTTGGTAGCACAGTTGCCACGTCTCACAGTACTCAAAACACATAAGCCTCACAAATGAGACAAGTCAGATGGTGTACAAGACAGGACCCGGAGGTAACTGTGTGTAGACTTCTCCAGTCTTTGTAGTCAGGCTCAGTTCAACAGGGGCAGCAGCAAAAGGAGGAACAGTCTTCATTTCCAATTTCATGAATGAGGAAAATGTTCAAGATCCAGGAGGGCTAAGTCAGTGGGTCCCAACCAGGCACTATACAGGGAAACGCTGCATTTGTGTCGATGCGTTTTCTAGTCTGAAACTGAGCAATGGTAAGTTGTCCCTTTCTATTACAAGATATTAAATTTCCTCAAGCTTGTTTTTGCTACTGAAATCTCACCTGTGGCTTTTTTCTAATCCCACAATGCCAAATGACTCTGCTTGCTGCATGGATATCAAGCGATCCTGGCTGATGACGGCTGATAGCGAGAAACCGGTCCTAGGATGCTTGATTCCGGTCCAGGAAAGACATGGCTTGGCAGTTCGGGCTGGACTGTTCCCATGAGGCACAGGGTCAGACTGACTTGCATATGGCCATGTCTGAAATGGGGTGGTGTGGTGAGCAAAATAACGATGGATTAAACTCAGATCTGTGACTGGGGGTGAATGTTTTGCCATTGTGAAACATTCCATCCATCAATTGTTGTTTTTGCATTTATCACGTGTCACTTGCTCTCACCACTCTGATGCTTCAAAAAGGACCAATGTGATGAAAAAGAATGGGGTGAGGGTTTCATGTGCTTGGCTAGGACCCAGCAACAGCCACGGCCCGTGGAGGGAGTTCCGGTGGGGCAGAAAGGCGGGGCAGGGTGGGGGGTGCTAAAAACCGGAATATGGATAATTGGAGGTAAGTAAACATTTTAATTAATAAAATGAATTTCGTAGCGCGCACTGCATCGCATTTTGCGATGCAGGGCGCACTACAAAATTCATTTTATTTATTAAATTGGTTACTTACCTCCAATTAGCCATATCCTGGTTTTTAGCATCCCCCACCCTGTCCCTCCCCCGATTTATGAATCGGTAAAATATAAGGAGGGAGATGTAGGTAAATCCAGATGTGGATTTACCGAATCTGTAAAAGTCGGTATTTACCGATTCGGTAAATACCGACCGGTAATGCCCATTCATTCCTATGGGCTTTGAAGCCCATAGGAATGAATGGGCATTACCGGTCGGTATTTACCGAATCGGTAAATACCGAATTTCACAAGGGTGCAGGGGGTGTCACTTTGACACCCTCTAGCACCCCCAAATCAGGTTCGGGTGCCATGTGGCAGGCATACCTGCCCTAAGGGCAGGTCTGCCTGTCATGTGGCACAGGTGTGCATGCACACATGTGCATGCACACCGGAATCGGTATTTTACCATCAAATTGAATTTGATGGTAAAATACCGATTCTGTAAGGCTTGTGGGACTCAGAAGAGTCCCACCTACATATCATATTTACCGAATCGGTAAAAATACCGATTCGGTAATTTACCGATCGGTAAATTTACCGATTCTGCCCCCTACATCTCAAAATCCATTTACCGGTCGGTAACGGCCGAAATCGGCCGTTACCGACCGGTAAAAGCCTACCTACATCTGGCCCCTGGTGTGCAATTTAGAGCTTGCTGGAGAGGGTGCTCCTTTGCAGGGGCAATGGTGTGCCTTCTCCGTAAAACTGAAGATCTGCTCATCTCATTTAAAGACGGGTGGACCTAAATTATGTCAATGGCACATACTACACCATCGCTGGTGCAGACATAAACCTCAGATGGCCGGATGAAGTAAGACTGTCAGAGGTTTGGCCATGCGTCCGCTCAAATGATTTAGGGGCATATAACCAAGAACAGAGTTAAGATTATCGCCGCTTTAGCGGCAGGAAACTGCCGCTAAAGCGGCGATAATAGGCTTGATAATATGCCCTTGTGAATTCTCATAGAAGACCATGTTCTGGTGTGAACATGGGCTTCTCTGGGAATTCTCTACGGCATATTATCAAGCCCATTATCGACGCTTTAGAAGCAATTTCCTGCCTCTAAAGTGGCGATAATCTTAACTACGTTCTTGATAATATGGCCCTTAGAGTGGGCAAACACATTGGCAGTTTTCTCTGTCAGTCACCACCAGGTAAAATCTGGTGGTAGGGGCGGTGAAAACTGCAAATTCACACCTTGTCATGGGAGAAAACCAAGTTTTACTGTGCTTCTCCGTAATGTTGACAGTGGTTGAAGGTAGAGCTCACTGGCTCTCATGTTTGGGCACTTACTTTTCCTTTAAAGAGCACAAGAGAGAGAAATGCAAAACGGCACAAAGAAAGAGAAAGACGGAAAAACACTGGCGAAGGGAGAAATCATGGATGAAAAAGAACCTGCAAGAGTGAGATAAAGGGGCAGGCGGTGTCTGGTGTTGGAATAAAAAGGCATGAGGTGGAATCGAGAATAGGAAGCCTTGGTATTTAACACTCCGACCTGTCTACTGCAGGCTTTTTAACAAAAGTTTGGCCCTGGCACTTACATTTTTTTAAAGTTAAGCACTGGAAGCACAAAGCCTCAAAATACCTTATTATGATAATTATGTGGTAAGTATAAAGAGCTAGATTTTATCAGTCAATGTAATGTGAGGTAAAAAGAAGCCATTCTAATAATAATAAAAGGTGTGGAGTTCTGAAAAAAAATACTTTCTACTCTGTAAAACTGATGAATAGACAAATATGTATGAGAATTCTTAAAAGCCTATTCTAGCCTTCAGCTTGGACTTCATTCCAATGGCAAAGAAGCAGGGGTGCGATAAGTGGATTTTACGCCATAATCCCAAGGCAATATCACATTACACCCTACATTGTCATGGGCACTGAAGCACTGCCAAAGTCTTGAGAGTAGATGAAAGTTTGTGCAGGCTTGGTTTAAGTTTATTGAAGCAAACTTGAGTAGGCCTTTGCTATGGATATATATTAGCAGGTTTCAAAACATACCTGGTGCCCTATTCTCTGCCACACCTGCCTAGAAGATACTTTACTGCATTAATTAACTGCTATATATATTTAGTGTGGTGTGTCCTGTGTGTACTGTATTACCATGAATAATGTGTTCCTTATATGGTGTTTTAAATTTTTAATCCTAAGGGTATCAATCCTAGTGAATTCTAACTTGTAATGGCCTTTTCTTTTGGTATTTAATGGTATTTTATGATATTGCATGTACAGTATTTGTGTCTTTTATGATTGAAAAATATTGAATATAGACTAAATTGATTTGATACTTTAATACCATATCATAAGGATCAGCCAAGTGGGCGCTATATTTGACTTGAATTTGTAAAGGGCAAAAACCATTAAATGTGGTAACTTGTAGGAACATTTACAGATATTCAGCTCAGTTATCAATTTCTCAGTGCAGACTGTTTGTGATATCACATGTGCATGGAGTTTAATGATGCTCTAAATAAAGGACCAGGCCATCTTTCACCTTTGCCAACCTTCATTATAGCTATGAGTCTGTCTTCCTTGGTGTTCATGATGAATTGTGGGCTACAGCAGACGGCAACAGTGTCAGGGCTCTGATTCTTGTTTACCTATAAGTGCTATTTGACACCATTGACCATTCCATTCAACTTCACAGATTCCAAAGAATTAGCATTACTGGCAAAGTGCTTTAGTGGTTTACTTCATTCTTGCTCAAATGCATCTAAACAGTATACTTGCTCCCTTAAAGGTCCAAAGCCCACATAGTATCTTTCTGTGTTGCAAAGGGCTCCACCATACCTTTTTATTTTGTGTCTCTGCCAAACTCATCCACTTGCACATCCTAATTTTTTTCAAACACACCAATGACACCCAGATTCTCCTTCTCCGTGATGGCTTGGTGAGTTGAGGCTCGTCTTTTTGGTAAGACATGAGGGAGGTGCACAAGGGGACAGGCTCCTATAGGCTCAAACTAAATTGTGATAAAAAATGAAGCTATGTTCATGTTGGACAGGACCCTGAACTCTGGTCCTCTTTTCTTTGGCCCTCAGAAATGGGTCCATACCCTACTCAACTCAAAACAGTCAAAAATCTAGGGTATTATTTACAAAGGTAACTTACACTTTTAAGTAAGTTTATAGTTTTGAGTAAGTTTACTATTTTTTGGTATTCACAGGGTTTTCTTTTGCAGTAACTTACACTTTTGTACTAAGTCTAGCACTACATATGGCCAGCCACTGGTATTGCAACACCCTCTCTTAGAAAATAATCGAGGTAGGGTCTAAAAATAAAACTCCATAGGAAAAAATGTTAAATAAAATGACATGATTTAAAATAGTTACAAACATAAATAAATATAAGTTAATTAAAAATAGAAAATAATAGTACAAATGTATTAGTTAATTATAATATATATTTTAATTGAAAAATATATAAAAATAGTACATATTTTTGTATGTATTGTAATATATAATATTTTCCATAATACTGCTAGTCCTGGCATCCTTGGTGTGTTTTACCCCCTAAATTTTTGCCTTCAGATCTCCAGTTTTTGCTGTCTTTAGGGTTCTGTGCACTTTACTACTGCTAACCAGTGCTAAAGTGCTTGCACTCTGTCCTCAAAACATGTTAGATTGGCTAATATCCAATTGGTATATTTAATTTACTTGTAAGTTCCTAGTAAAGTGACACTACCTGTGCCAAGGGCCTGTAAAGTTAACTCTAATACTGTGCCTGCAGCAGTGATTCTGCCACCCACTTAATAGCACTTTTAACATGTCTTGTGTCTGTGATTGCAGTCTAAATTGCCATTTCGACATGGCAAATGCCATTTTGACATAGCAAAGAAAACCTTTTGCCAGCCAGGCCAAACCCTACCTTTTTAATACATATAAGTCACCCCTAGTTTAGGCCATGGACAGCCAGAGAGCAGAGTGCAATGTATTTAAAAGGTAGGGCATGTACTTTTAAGTTGTACATCTCCTAGTAGTGAAAAACTCTTACATTCATTGTTCGCTACTGCAAGGTCTACCTCTCCCATATTATAACAATGGAGTTTCCTTATTACATTTTATATGTGTAATTTCCAAAATGGAAACAGGTAACCAGTTCTTGTTTGGTGTCTCTGGAATTGTAATTCCAAAGCCTAACTTATATGGTGAAGTTGGATTTTAAATTACAATTTCGAAAATGGCACTTTTGGGAACATTGCCATTTTCTTGCCTTAGTCATTTGGTTCCTGTAGCCAGTCTCTGGGTCACATGAGTGGCCATGGGTGACAGCCGGGCTCTGTGTATTCCTCCTAGTCTCCCACACAGAATGGGGAATTTAGGTGTGACTGAATGGGCCATCACTGGCAGGACGGAAAGGAGGGGCTGGGCCCAACCCCACTTAAACTTGAATAGGCGGTGTCCTGTCTCCACAAAAATAGTTGGATAAACCCTGTAGCTAATCTGGAGCATGGGCAAGGAAGGCAGGGCACATGTGCACTCCAAAAACATGCCTCCAGAAGCTTCTCCCCACTTCAAAGTCACAACTGGGTATAAATACTGTACGTCAGACACCACCTCTTCAGGGCCCTTCTGGACCTGTGGATACTCTGCCAGGAATATGGACTGCTGTGCTGCTGAAAGGACTGCCACTCTGCTGGACTGCTGCTGTGCTGACCTGCTGCCTGCTGCCCTCTTGCCTGTGTGAGGAGGACTGGACCTGCATCTCTTGAACCCAGAGTGACTCCAAGGGCTAGTTGGCTGGTCTCCTGATCGATAGCCTCAGGGACACAGCAGTCTTCCAACAACCATGCACCTGCACCTGGACCCTACCTTCTGTGAATCTACCCTGCCAAGTGGTGCCACCCCTATCTATCCTGTACCCTTGGAAGTGGGCTTAAGGTGCTCTGCCAGTCTCTGTGGATCAGGCAAAATTGACTCATTTCCTCTGCTGTACGATGCAAACCCTATCAGAACCAACGTATTGCTGCTGCTGCATGGATTGGACCCGTCACAAAGACCTGCATCGCAGCTCTTCAGAACCAACACATTGTGACTATTGTGTGACACATCCCTGGTGCAGGCGCTTGCGTCTCATCGCCGGCAGCTTGGAGGATGAAGCCTGACTCTGCATCACAGACTTGCAGCTTTTTGGAACTGATGAATCGCCCAGACTGCGAATCTCAACCTTAAATGCTGGACTTTGGATCGCAAGCTGAGTTGACAGGATCCTTGATGATGACGCAGGCCCTTGCATTGCAGCCTCGTCACATCTCGGAACCAAAAGATCACTTCAGCTGTGCGATAAATATTTGACTCTGAGCCACACAACGCTCCACAACCCAAGATTTAAGGAGCTTTGTTCAGCTGGCCTAACTGGGTCTCTGTAGCCGGCCTGCCCTCCATCATGGTTGGCCTGAACTTGCAAGAGGACGCTGCTTCTGTCTGCCACTCGAGCAAATGTTCTACTTGAGCAGCAGCTTCCTCAACGCGAATGGAAGGTTTCTCAACGCGAGCAGTAGCGACCATCTGTGACCACCCACTTTGAGAAATCTCGCTGGTAGGTGGTCTGGAGTAAGATTTTCCTCTCACGTGCTCGTTAACTTAACGTTAGTGAGTGCGAGCGAGGAAAAAACTCCGCTCCACTATGAGTGGCGGAGTTTTTTCAGAACCGGAATGGAAATAACTCGGCAAATTCCGCGAGTGGGGTGGGATTTCACGCCCAGGCCTAGAAATATGTGTGGGAGGTAAAAAATTAAAAGCAATGATCGCTCTATGTATAAAATGCTAATGTGGTTCTTACGGGGGGATTAAATGACTTGCTGGAATGGTGTGACCGTTTAGTAAACCTCACTGACATTGCTATCCCCACTGTGGTTTATTCAGAGGTCCTGGTTCACTCTGCAAGCATACAGACCAACTACAGGGATGGAACGTCATCTCAACGTGGTTAAGGAACTCAGCTGAGAAAGCTGTACTCAGGTGTGAGATACACTGCATTCCCTTTCCATTGGAACTAACTGGGTTCTGGTAGAGCTAAGCCAGCATGCAGAAAGATTCGATAACTGCTGCCCTACAAAAAATGTGTGGCAACATAACACAACAGGGGTTTTGGTAGATTGCATATTCACCCCCAAAAAGGGTCTCTTGGCGCTTTGAACTGCTTTTGAATAAGAGATCAATTACAGAACATTGAACTATGGATCTTCATGGAACCCTTTACCCCCCCCTTTCTCTCCAGCACTCCCAGCATCAGTACCACATGATTATTTTTAGCCACAGTCACTTTTAGCCCGGATTTAGGCTGTAATGTGTAATCTGCCAGGCCTTTCATATAGCAACATTTCAGATTCATTTCTTTAATGCATACGTTTTTCCACGGATTTTATTTGTTATAATCCTGACAGCAAAGCCGTCAGTATTTTGCAGCCCAAGGGTTTGCCAACATTTTCTAATCTTACAAAGTAGACCATAACTTTCACTCTTTGAAGGTTTACACCGCTGAACCCGGCAGCGGGCTATAAATAAAGCGCCCCGATGAATTTGCTTACACAGTGTATCAATAGCTTACCGTGGCAGGATTGCAATTTCAGATTTCAGTGGAAAAAAATGTTTTTATGGAAAATGTTAATTATAAAAGAAAAAAAACATGTATTCTGTATTTGGATCACTTCAGAATGATAATTAGGTCCGTACAAATCTTTTTTTTTGTTTTTTTGTGTGGTCATTGTCAGGTTGAATATTTGCTTCATCCATCGATTCCCTGATGACCATGAATAATTCTTAAACCGATTGTTTTTAATGCCATTTTCCTTTAATTTATTTTGAATGTACTGATGTGTGAGAGTCAATTGCATACATTTTATAGGCAAATACTGTGTTTATGTTCCAAGCAAAATCCATAAACAAGTTTCTTCAAGATCAAAACAGGATCTCACATGTGAGAAATGGGAGGGTGTCACAGAGATTTTTTGCAGTACTATTTATGAGCTGCTGCTGTGTTACAATACTGAAAACTCAAGTCACTATCTCTGAATATTAGCCTGTGCCCTGTCAGTGACCTGTCCAAAGAGTGCATGAAAGAGCTGAAACTGGACCACAAATTCACAGCTGTTCCGAACGGGGCCCCCCCACACAATTCGTTTGGGCCATGGCCTCCAAAATCCTTAAAATGTCTCTGTTTGGGTGCCTGGTAGGGGCTTGAGTTGACACTCGACGAACGTGCATGTGGGTGTAGCGCTTAGCAAACCAAACATTACATTAATACAGCAAGACACGAGAAGGTTCAAAGAACACACCAAAGTAGCTGAAACTGTAAAGAGAAAAATAAATCAAAAATAAAGAACTTGATAAAGCTATGGGATAAAGACAAATATTACCTAGGGATTAGGTGTTAGCTCTATTGGTATAAAACCAGAACAAATAGAAAAGTGTGACAATGTTCCCAAGTGTACTATGCAGAGCTGAATTAGGACATAGAAACCCTCTGTGTGCAATAGGCGAGTGAACGATTTAAGACGCAAGGTCTGGGTCTACCATTACATATTCCAAAATAATTGAGCAAAATTATATTCAATGAGGCCCACCTGGGGTCTGTATTCAATATGTATTTCAGGAAGCGTAGTATATGTAGGGATAAGTTAAGGAGTAAAATCGAGGCTGACAAACTTAAAATGAGCCACGGCTACAATTAGGTCAACATGAGATTTCAATAAAAGGGACACAAGGAGGGCGTTTTCCCCATTAGAATTTCGATAATGGGAAATAGAAAATATTCTGGAGTTCAAGCGTATTCAGTAGGGCTAACCTGAAGGCTTTGGTTGGCTTTGTGGTTCGTGAGAGGTTGGCCAACTATGGTTGATTGGTATAGAAAACTCAAAGATGTATAAATCCTTATAGGACTTACCCACAAAAGGCTGTGTCCGACTCGAAGATATAGGTTTCTCCAAATTTATATTTACAATTTCTAAAATTTTAAATATAAGAATTATAAGGCACTTTTACCTTTAACAGATCTTGAAATCTTCAGTGCAGAGTTTCAGTACCCTTGTCCAGTTGGGCAAAAGTGAGCTGAGGTGTTCTACAATACGAATGGGCTCTACACTGTTCCACTTCATTCCAGATAATGTGGTCACTCAGAATTCCATCACTCCTGGCTAACTGGAAAGCCTACACAGACCTGAATCTGTCTCTGGAACCACAATGCACAGCCAAACTACAGCCTCTAGAAGCAAAAAGCAAAAGTCCATGCAAGGCAGGTATACTGTTCAAGCAGAACTTAGGGGCATATGTATCAAATACTCTATTTGCGAGTCTCAAATAGCGATTTTTTGAGAATCGCCATTTGGGAATCTCAAACGAGATGTATTTAAAAATTCGCAAATAGTTAGCGATTTCTTAACATTCCTTAATTGCGATTAGCAAATTGTGAATCGCAATTAAGGAATACCTTCCCATACATTCCTAATGGCTAGGAGGCCCATAGGAGTGAATGGGAAGACATTTTCAATTTGTGATTCACAATTCGCAATTGAGAATCGCAAATTGAGAATGCAATTTCAAGGGTGCCAGGGTGTCCTAAGACACCCTGCTGCATCCCTGGAATGCATTACAAAAAATGGGGTTGGTCAGAGTTGAAGAATTTCAATTGGGCTTATAGAAAGCCAATTATTTAATGTTCAATGTTCACACAATCAACAACTTCGTTAAGAATATGTTCCTCATTAATTTAGACAATTCAATTCGAAGTATTTTGGCATTTATTTGCGCAAAGTTTCAATCAAATTGCAGCCAAAGGTTCATTATAACGACATAGTAGACATGTAATTGTAAATTCATTACATTCGAAAATTCAAAACAGTGCTCTCAGTGAGAGGGGAAGGGGTGAGTGAAGTGAGTGGGACACGGTAAAGGTGTGGTGACATTTTAGTGGCATCATTTCGCAATTAAGAAGCCTTTACACTCAAATCAATTAGCAAAGGTTCCAAACAATCATCACACATAGAGGGCGAGACACAATCTCTTTTTTCAGTCCTATGGTGTGAAGTAAGCAAACCATAGGACTGAAAAAAGAGATTGTGTCTCGCCCTCTATGTGTGATGATTGTTTGGAACCTTTGCTAATTGATTTGAGTGTAAAGGCTTCTTAATTGCGAAATGATGCCACTAAAATGTCACCACACCTTTACCGTGTCCCACTCACTTCACTCACCCCTTCCCCTCTCACTGAGAGCACTGTTTTGAATTTTCGAATGTAATGAATTTACAATTACATGTCTACTATGTCGTTATAATGAACCTTTGGCTGCAATTTGATTGAAACTTTGCGCAAATAAATGCCAAAATACTTCGAATTGAATTGTCTAAATTAATGAGGAACATATTCTTAACGAAGTTGTTGATTGTGTGAACATTGAACATTAAATAATTGGCTTTCTATAAGCCCAATTGAAATTCTTCAACTCTGACCAACCCCATTTTTTGTAATGTTGCACTGACCCAGGTCTGGAGTTCGTAAGGGCTAACCCCTTTTTGTACTCACGCATCCCTGGAATGAGCATTTGTGCGCATGTGGCGCACATACATGCCCTAAGGGCATGTATGTGCGCCACATGGCACTTTTAAAAATGCCAAAAAGTTAATTTTTCAAAGAAATCGCAAATTACCACGAACTTGAAGTTGGTGGTAATTTGAGATTTCTTAAGGAGAAATCGCACAACTTAGGTGCTTCATATATTTCCTTTAAGGAATCGCAATTTGCGATTCCTTAAATGTAATCGCAAAATAGAGAATCGCAAATCTTGCGATTCTCCAATTTGCGATACACTTTTGGGATGATACATCCCAAAAGGCCTTTTCCCGTTCGCAAACGGGCCGATTCTGAGAATCGTCCCGTTTGCGAACGGGAAAAGGGCTTGATACACATGCCCCTAAGTCTCTATTTCTCTAGAGGCCCAATTCAGGAGACTTACCACTTCCAACCACTAAGCAAGATCTTTCCATCAGGAGAATTCTTGTGAAAGTTGTAATCAAGCCTTACAGTATTTATTTCACATGTGCAACAGAAGCTGCTTCAACTGTACTTCTTTACACACGAGGCGAAGGAAGGACTGCTTGCAAAGAGTCTGACCCACTGCCAGTCACTCTGGGTAGCATTCCAATTCATCGTTTTTCGCCCACTTTCTGTTACCATCAGCTCTTGAGATTATATTATCCATGTTTTTACAATGAATGAAACATTCAAGGACTAATTAAGTTTCCAAAAGAAAAACGTAAAAAACATTTTTGAAATCCATATGAAGAATTGTGTGTTTCTGAAAAGAAGCACATTTAATGGGCTCAACATCAAATTAAAATATATCACCTTGAGAAATGGGAGTTTCTTAATTTTTCGACATATGGAAGCACACTGCTGCCAGCTGACAGCTTGCCTTACAACACTCTGAGACACATAAACATTTCAGATTTATTTATATTACTTCACTGGGCACACCCTTCTTCTTAAAATATATGCTGCACTTCAAGCCAGGGGAATTAATTAACTTACCATTTTCGAGTCAGCCGCGGCATTTGGCCATTTGCTGCAGAGAGAGTCGGGAGTAATTGGGGGTACTTCATGTGGGGCCACTAGACTGCCGCCATCTTGGGCAGGGCTGTGGTCTAGACACTGAGTGCCTCCCCAAAAAGCATACTTAAGCTGAAGTAGGGTAAGGAAGCGCCACCAGCGTGCCAAAGGCAAGCCCATCTGCACCTGGACGACACCAGGACCCTTGCTCTTTTCCAGTCAGGTACCGCAGCATCATGGTAACCATACTGCGCTGATTTATTACTCTTCAGAGTTATATGAAATACACATGAACCATATTAACACTAATAGCCATTTTTGGTGCTGCAGTCAGCACTTCTCCACTTTAGAGGGTCCGACTTTTGCAAGAAGTGTAAATTCTACTGTTCTGTCTCTCCATCAACACCTGGTGCTAAAATGACATTGGCTTTCCCTCCCATGTCTGCCAATTTAGCTAAGAAAAAAATTCTGAGGTTCTCAATCAGGATACTACCACATCTTCCTACTCCACTAACTGTTTCACCCAGAAGATAAACGTACTATACTGCGATGTCCATGGTCAAACATTCTATAGAAATATGGGATCTCATTACAACCCTTTCGCCCAAGATATGTTTCTTTAGTGAGACCTGGCTAAATGCCACAGCACACTTTTGAATTCCATAAGCTATACCAGAATAATATTCTATAGTAACTTGATAGAAAGGGGAGGCCTGGAGGAGGTGTGGCCATTGCCTTTCACTACTCTCTTCAAGTAGTGATGGTGGACACTTAACTCTCCGATTGGGTTAAAATGTGCATTTTCAAAATCTCAATCTCTGCCACTGATTGTTGGAGGGGAGTACTGGTTTACTGCCCACATGATGCAAACATGTTTTTTAGCTAGACATTAACCAACTAAATAGCACCTCATATATGCTGGCTGTTAAATAAATCTTACTCCTTTGTGAATTTAATTTCCATGGAGAAAACACTGAGGATTTAGGAGTGACCAAATTCTTACCAGACATGGAAATGTGGGGGCTCAAATAAATAGTATAGGGACCCACTTAAAAGGCAGGACATATCCTAGACCTTATTTTTACTATTCTTTTGGAAGTAACAAGTGAACCTCCGCTTCCTATCATATGGTCAGACCATTATGTGATAACGTTTTCAGATCCCCTGAAATAAAGCACCTACCAAGCCCAACAAAGAGGGAAGCAGACCAAGAGGTTCTTGGAAGATGGTCTTTTCCGCTCCTTTCTTTGAGATCTATAGGCCTATCACTATCACTTCACAAACCAATATCAATACTGCTTTGGTTGCTTATATCGACTCTCTCAAGCTTATCGACTCTCTCAAGCTAACATTTGATCAAATGCCCCTTTCAAAAAATCTCAATCTACTTCCTCTAGAAACCAAGCCCCCTGGTATACAGATAAATTGCACTTTGGAAAATTCAAATGAAGATGGTGCTCAACAAAATCCTCTGCTGATAAAGTAGCCTATTTGTCTCTGCTGAGTAGCTACTACAAACAGCTCAAAGTAGCTCATACCTCCTATATAAAAGCAACTATTTACCAAGCTCGAAATTCCAGAAAGGAACTTTACGAAGCTTGAACAACTTTGCATAGCCTTAAGCCTGTACCCGCACTAAAATTATGTGATTCTTTGACTGACTTTTTTGATGACTAAATTAACATCATCCATAAGAACTTTCCGTTCAACTGGGAACTGCTGGTGAATTAACCCGATCTTAGTCAGCCTTCTCTGAACACCATCAATGTCCTGGGTAATTTTGAATCATGCTCTCTGAAGAAGATACAGAATATGTTGGCCCTGTCCCCCCAATAAAACCTCCTGTGTAGCTAATTTAATTGCACCATCAGTAATGGCATTTTTACAATAACCCCAGCCAAACTCCAGACTGAGAGGGAGTTTGCCCAAGTATCTCCTTTTCTTAAGATAAGAAGCACTCTGCCAACCCGAACATCCTCTCCAACTATTGACTGATTTAATTTCTCCCTATGCTGGACAAAATTCTAGAAAGCTGTATTAATAAACAGCTTGCAACCTTCCTAGAAGAATACAAGATCTTAGACCCCTCACAATCGGGTTTCAGAGAGTAACACATCGCAGAGACCGCACTAGTGGCAGTCACTGATACCATCGGACTATCACTAGATGCAGGTACTTTGGTTATGTTGGTACTACTAGATCTATCCATGACCTTTGATATGGTTTCACACCTAGTTTCATCCACAGACTATATAAGACATGAGCATATGGAAGTGCACTATATTGGCTCATGGATTTTCTCGACAACCGAATCGAAAACCATCTGATGGACCCCTTCAAATCAAGAACATCAATAAATAAAGGCGTCCCACAGGGTTCCTGCCTAAGACCAACACTATCTAAAATCTACCTAGTACCTCTAGCACATATAGTGATATTGCGTGGGTTTGAGATTGTATCTTATGCTGATGATACTAGATCCAGTAAAAGTGAAATCTCAGTTAGCAAGCGGCATGTGCGAAATCACTGACTGGCTCACCAACAACTG
Organism: Lissotriton helveticus; assembly: GCF_964261635.1. Classification (NCBI taxonomy): domain Eukaryota; kingdom Metazoa; phylum Chordata; class Amphibia; order Caudata; family Salamandridae; genus Lissotriton; species Lissotriton helveticus. The sequence continues at coordinate 163,448,279 of NC_136068.1, forward strand.
TCTCCAACTGAACAGCGAGAAAAGTGAGATTGTGCTATTTGGTAAAGCACAGGAGTTTTGGTCAACCGACTGGTGGCCAACAGAAATTGACCTAGCCCCCTCCCCTAAACAGATGGTAACAAATGTTGGTATAAAGATAGATTAAACTCTATCCATGAAATCCCAAGTCAATACTACCTGTGGTACCTGCTTTGCCACAATAAGGCTTTTAAGGAAAGTGTTTCCAAGGTTCCCATCCAACTCTAGAAAGACCTTAGTACAGGCACTAATCACTAGTCGCCTAGACTACGGGAATGCACTGTTAGTGTCAGCAAATGACACCTTGCTGTCCACACTGCAAGTTCTGCAGAATACAGCTGCTCAGCTAATTTGTAACCTGCATCCCGCCCCTCTGTCCCCCCTGTTCTAAAAACCTTGTATTGGCTTCCCACCAGAAAGCGGGCGATCTTTAAGCTATACTGCATGACCCATAAAGCAGTAAATTAGGTCCTTCCTGCATATCTGCACTACATACTTCACTACTATAAGCCCGCAGGACTGCTTAGGTCCACAAATAAAGGCCTTCTTGAGATTCCACAATTTGGCACCTCCAGATATGGTGGCAGATCCTTTTCTTACTTGGCCCATTCCACTGGAACATACTGCCTCTCCACATCCATACCCGGAAGTGCAAAGCGCCCAGATACTTCTTCGGGAGTGAGTCGTGCGCTATGCCAAGTGCATGTAACAATAACAGTAGCTATCTATTCATGCAACGGCAGAGGCTGTGTTAATATCCTCAGTTGACGTCAATTTGCTTTTATTTCAGTTAAAAACCATAAAAAGCATATATAAAACATTTCATGCAATAAAATACAACACAATTTCCCATATTGATCCAGCACATTTGCAGCTCGTCGTAAACTCCATAAAACAGGATTACATAAAACAAATAAAATGATAAAACGTGTCAGATAAAATAAGTCACATAAAATCCGCACATTAAAATTTCAAGCCTTTGTCCCTACATCCAAAATTTACGGCAAAGAGATATCTACTAAGACCAAGATACTCCTTCGTGAGTGAGTCGTGCGCTACGCCAAGTGCATGTAATAATAACAGTAGCTATCTTTTCATGCAAAGGCACAGGCCATGTGTATATCTCCAGTTAATTTCCAGTGTCATAGTTTAAAATATCACACACCTTTCTGTGTCTGCTTCGTACTGTAATGACTTGTAAGAGAAGAAATGCAGCAGCATAGTCTGCATTGAAAGTGAATGGCATGCCATTTTATAAACAGCATAGTGTCTGAGGTCTGGTAAGCATTTTTAGATCACTGCAGGGTTAAACCTGAGGATTCCTAAAATGGCCAAAACCTGAAGATTTTACAGACCTGATGGAACTTTCTACACTCCCTTTCATTTCTAACTGGACTGAAATTTGTCCCTATATCTTCTCTCAAAGGAGAGCTAAATGCAATGTTGTGAACTTCCTAGTTTTGAAAGAATCAATATTCCCTTCATGTATTTAGCAACAAATATTGGTAAAACGAAACATGTTCCTCCTTGTAATTTACCAAGAACGGTTGGCCAGCAGAGTATCTAGATACTCAGAGAATATACTACTGATTAAGTCGTCTCTAAACAAACTAAATAGATTACAGTTAAAAAAAGTATTTGTTTTTATTTGACCCCACAATATAATATGACCTGCATTATAAGGGGACGCTGTTGAAAATTACCACCTTGTATTGACCTGCGACTCTGCCCGGACCCGTGGGTGTTGCTGAGACCCGTGGTGGTTGTTGCAAGTTGTGGATTCCTGTGGGACGACTCCTCGCTGCACCCGCTCCGCGGGTGCCGCGTCGTGCTGCTTGGAGGTAGTGCTGCAGCTGAGGGGCTGACTGGGTGAGGCGGCTTGCCACAGGGAAGGAACATCGCGCAGCAGGGACTCACACTCCCAAGAGTCCCTGCTCGGCCGTGATCACCTGGCCTGCGCACCTGTGAGCCCCGCCCCCGGACCGGCAAACCACTGAAAAGGGCCGCCTACCTCGGATAACTTGGGACGCTGTTGAAAATTACCGCCTTGTATTGACCTGCGACTCTGTCCGGACCCGTGGGTGTTGCTGAGACCCGTGGTGGTTGTTGCAAGTTGTGGATTCTTGTGGGACGACTCCTCGCCGCACCCGCTCCGCGGGTGCTGCGTCGTGCTGCTTGGAGGTAGTGCTGCAGCTGCGGGGCTGACTGGGTGAGGCGGCTTGCCACAGGGAAGGAACATCGCGCAGCAGGGACTCACTCTCCCAAGAGTCCCTGCTCGGCCGTGATCACCTGGCCTGCGCACCTGTGAGCCCCGCCCCCGGACCGGCAAACCACTGAAAAGGGCCGCCTACCTCGGATAACTTGGGACGCTGTTGAAAATTACCGCCTTGTATTGACCTGCGACTCTGTCCGGACCCGTGGGTGTTGCTGAGACCCGTGGTGGTTGTTGCAAGTTGTGGATTCTTGTGGGACGACTCCTCGCCGCACCCGCTCCGCGGGTGCCGCGTCGTGCTGCTTGGAGGTAGTGCTGCAGCTGCGGGGCTGACTGGGTGAGGCGGCTTGCCACAGGGAAGGAACATCGCGCAGCAGGGACTCACTCTCCCAAGAGTCCCTGCTCGGCCGTGATCACCTGGCCTGCGCACCTGTACGCCCCGCCCCCGGACCGCCATTTCTCCTATTTGTTGAGGCTATACAATGCTAAGCGGGACGCGAGCGGGACGCACCGGGAGAAGACCGGGGCAAGGGCGGGCCCTCTGAGGCCCGACGAGGAGGTCGGGTTGGGTGCACCCCCCAACGACATTATTTCCGTAGCACGTAAGACTTTGACTTCGTTTTTTGGGATATCTTTCTACTGCATTGGTGCTATATCAGAAGGCTACTAGCCTCGTACTACACTGTTTTGTGGCTTCTGGTTCCTAGTAACATTTGTTCCAAACCAAGTTAATAACTTTTTTACTATGTCCACCAGAGGTAGTAGAAGCAAGACAGCTGCTGGGGGGGCGTCTGTGATTGGACCAATAGACAATTTCATTAAAAGGACTAATAATGCCAACGATCTTAGCATTTCGCTCCTCGAGCGTAGGGTTTCGCAAGATCTAGAAAATGCCAAACGTTCTTCTCTTGGGAGCATTATGTTAGCAAGAACCCCAGTTAGCTCCAGAAATTTAGACATTAATTTACACTCAGGTTGTACTCACGAAATCCGAGCCGACCTTCATACCCTACCTAACGAGGTTAATCTATCGGCAACAAATCCTCTACTTGACTCCGATCTTGATTTAAGCAGTGAACTAGAGAGGACACCAGATTTAAATATAGATTTCACACCAGAGATTGTAGTGGAAAATAATGAGAAACATCCAAGAGACAGGCAAGAGGGTGCCATTCGAAAGCAAACAAAACAAACAATCCAACCCATTCCCCCCGCTGTTAGAAAACGTAATGTAACAAAAGGACACTATAAGAAAGGCACAAACAAGCACTCAAACGCTAACGGATTAAATCCATCCATAGAGACATTAAGTAAAGACACTCAGGAGACCCCCCATGTGCGCGCGGACAAACCTGATGCTATTATGGGAAACGACCAACTAGTGGAAAGAATTGGCGACCTTCTAAGTATCTTTATGTCACCAATTGAATCTAGGCTTGCCCGCATCGAAAAACAGCTAGAAGAACTAACAGCTTATAACAAAAAATCTGTTAGTGCTGCTCCAAAAACTAATGCTGGCTTGAAGACAAGTATTAGTAAATCTATATCATCCGAATTGAAGGATATCCCAGTTTCTGATACTGCGACAAAATCAAAACCTACAATGTCCTTAAGTAAACAAACTGTCACAAATAAACCTGTACCAATCAGCATCCCAATCCCTAGAATTGATACGTACGCCCATTTTACAAATACGCAGGCAGAGAAGATGCATACAATATCCCAAAGTGGCAGAAAAACACCAAATCAAACTAGCGACACGATGCCAACTTCCGAAAGGCCCCGGAGGCCTCACGATCCTCCCTACAACTCAAGGCAGATACCTCCACGCATTAGTCTGCCACCTGAGTGTGGGGCCTATGTGTTGGTTTTGGTTAACGTCCCGAAACTCAGGTATGACCAAGATGAAACCTCCACCTCACTGAAAAATAAGACATTACATTGGTTGATAGCCAATTGCAATTTTCCAATGGAATGCTCAGGAGAAATCACTCACACCCAGAGAGTAGGATGGATAGGTCCTCTGAAGAAAAAGTTCGAGGGGGACTGTATAATTGTAAATTTTAAAAAAACGTTATGGCTGAAAAAACTTTGGCTTGGGCCCCCCCCCATCTACCCGGGAATTTAATACCACTCTTCTCCCTCTTGGCTATTTTTATAGACATCTAATCACCACCCAATCAACCACGGCAACTAATCCAATTACTCCTTTTTATGATCAATATTTGACATTTGAAAGTAATACACCTTTCTTTCATCAAAAGTCTAAATTCACTTACCCTAATGGTCCTGCACAATGGCATCAAGGCCAAAATCACTCACATCCGATAACTCATCCTTACTTGTCTACAATGCCACATTATGAGCACAGAGACGTTCGATGGCTCCAAGTTGCCGCGGCACCAGGCAATTCTTATAGCATCTCGACCCATAATAGATTCAGTGCATTGTCCGGTCTGGACTTCAATGACTGACTGATTCATGACCAGGCCAAAGGGATAGATGAGCACATTCAAAATAAGGGGGAAATATTAGTATATAAAACGCCAGACATAGAGGTTAAAAATATAACATTTACTTCTGGCAAATATACCTCTAATGTTCTCTCGCAATGTTGCCCAGGCGATTTGGCTAATCTATCATTAGTCCATTCCAATCTTAGGTCAACTGCTAATTTAACGAATACACTAATCCCCCCTAATCTTAATCCACCTATTCCTCAAGTACATTTTACGTACTGGAATATAGCCGGTTTGTCTGCTAAACAGACAAACCCTAACTTCCTGAATCAGGTTAATTCGAGTAACATCATCTGCCTTCAGGAAACTTGGGCTACTGACCCCATACATATAATAGGGTATAAGACTTTTTTCTCTGCAGCCAAAAAATCATCTTCTGGAAGAAGTAAGGGTGGTCTAGTCACCTATATTGCAAATACTTTACATAGTGAGGACATTCTCCCCCTAAAACTGGAAGAGAACTATCAGTTAATAGTCCTAAAGAGAACTAAACAAAATTTATATGTTATAGTAAATTTTATAACAATTTTAATACAGACGACCTGACCAACCTTCTCTCAGAGATTTCCCTAGCCCTTCAAGATCTTCGAGTACAGTACATCAAGCAGTCATGTACAATAGTGTGGGGTGGTGACTTCAACCTCCATCTATGTAGAACTAACAACACTGATAGATGTGGAATCAAAGAGGACGACGGCAATGGTATAACACACTTTTTACACTCGATTGAGGGTGAGAAAATGAATGAGATCATGACAGAATTGGAACTGGGCTTCGCTAATGAGATAAAGACCTCCCCAGTAGCCTTTTCGCCAACATTCAATGGCAGAGGTTTGACGAGCCTGATAGATTATGTCCTGATTTCAACATGCAAAGGCCCTAATATCGAATTATTTGAAGTAATCAAAAATCCATTGAGTGATCACTTCCCAAATACCATCGCATTATGCGAATCAAAATCTCATAAAAAGCCCGACTTAATGACTATCTTAGACCAGCAAGAGCTCGAATTAGGATCTTTGAATGGTTACACACTAAAATGGGGAAATATTGACAAAGGAGCTGCAACTGTAAAAATAGTCAGGCACAATCAGACAGACATAATAAACTGTCTTGACTCAAGGACAAAATCCAGAGAAGTTCTGGCTAGCTTTAATATTATTTCCCAAAATATAGAGAAAGAACTTACTAGATCATGTAAACAAAAAAGTCAGGCGAAAAAAGGTTGGTTTAGCACGGCTTGTACAAAAGCTTATTCGAAATTGAAGGAAGCCTTAAGTAGGGAAAAGAGAGACAGAGGGGAGGTTATCAGAGTAAGAAAAGAATATGCCTTAGCCTTAAAAACCAGAAAACAAGAGCTAAAAGTTGACCTATGGGAGCATCTAAGTAGAAGTTCAGAATTAAAAGATAGTGCAACTTTCTGGCAAAAAGTTAGATCTCCTTTTTTAACAGACAGAGAGGACTTACCATCCATCGACGTTGCAATTAGCGACAGTGAATGGGTAAGTCATTTTTCTAAAGTTTTTAGTGATGGGAATATACGGGCATGGATTATATAGATCCCCTGACCGAGGTTATTTACCCAATAAAATTGCATTTTTTACACGACGAGGTACAAAAAGCACTTAAATCCTCGAAAACAGGTAAAGCCCCAGGCCCAGATGGGGTTGCTGTGGACATTTTTAAACATGCAGCAGATCTTTGGTCCCCGTTATTGACTAATGTCCTAAACGCCACCATAGATGAGGGCTTAATAGAAACTTGGAAAACTTCCATACTGGTCCCTATATTTAAAAAAGGGGACCGAAATAGCCCATCTTGTTATAGACCTATTTCACTCCTGGACTCGCTCGGGAAGATGGCAGGTCGGATTCTTCTCGACCGACTGCAGGAGTGGACAACTACCCAGAACATCATTTCGGTAATACAATACGGGTTCCGAGAGGGGCTAGGTACAGTAGATCAAGCATTAAACCTGTCTTTATTGGCAGGAAAATACGTGGAGGCCAAGGGGACAGCGCTGCATATGGTGTACGTTGATTTATCCGCAGCGTTCGATTGTGTAGTACACTCGAGGCTGTGGAAAATCATTTTAACAATGGGTGTTGAGCCTCCGGTTGTGGATTTCCTTCGGGAATTATACACTGGAACAACAGGAAGAGTAAGATTCGGGACCAAAGGACAGCTCACGGAAAGCTTTAGGGTGGAAAAGGGGGTCAGACAGGGATGCGTCTTGGCCCCCTTTTTATTTACCCTGTATACAAATGGGCTAGAGGCCGCCATGCTAGAAGGAAGTAAAGATCTCCCCTTAATTGGTCGTCGGTAGATACCAGCCCTGTTATATGCCGACGATGCAGTTATCCTAGCAAGAACTCCTGTCGAGCTGCAGCGAGCACTAGATAGATACTGTGCCTTTATGTCGAGTCTAAACCTGACCCTTAATGTAAAAAAAACATACACTATGCATGCAGGGAAAAAAACTACAAAGACAAGAAGCCTGTATGTAAAAGGCGAGCCGCTGGACAGGACTATAACATACCCATATTTGGGAATTGTAATTGATGAAAAATTCAAATGGAAGGCAGCGATTAATGCAAGGAAACTGGCCTTTTTAAGAGCAACAACAGCATTAAAATCGTTTGCACAAAGATTGGGTCAGAGACCATTATTAGAATTGTTAAAAATATATAACGCAAAATGTGTCAATACTGCCACGTACGGAGCTGGGATATGGGGTCTTGCGAATTCTTTTGCAAGATACTTACTTGGAGTACCGAAGAGCTCTTCCACATATGCCTGTCATTTAGAGCTGGGCATAGACCACATATCAGACACCATAAAAATTCAACCAGTAATGTTGTGGCGCCGAATTCGGGTAACCAAACAATGTCATCTAACAAGATCAATTATACAAGACATCCAGACACTCGATCATTGTGGAAAAATAAAATGGTTAGCATATGTCAAAGCTTTATTAACAGATCTAGGATTTGAAATTTTTTTTGCCGAGCCCTTAACAATAACTGAGATCTCAAAGGCGGATTTAAAAAAAGCATGCCTGGCACATTTGGGCCAGGTACGCCTGTTAAAAGAGATAGAGAAACCCTCTGTTCAACAGGGCTTATTAGCTCAGACTGTGTTTTCCATTGAACCCTATTTGATGTACAGATTAACTCAATTTGAAAAATTGTTGCTGACACGTTTCAGATTTAATATGTTTCATTTAATGGTCTCTTTTCCCTTTCAAAATGACTGGTCATCAAAATCAATTCCATGTCCTTGTGACTCTGTCTCGACACAATCGACCCTACATACAATTCTCTTCTGCAAATTTTATACAACACCACGAACCCGCTGGTTATTGCCCATACTGAAAAACTGGGGCCTGCGCCAATGTCGTCCAGCATATCTGGCGCTCCAATACCTCGAAGACGAAATAATTGCAAAAATGATGGCCCGTTTCCTTAAATTTTGTATTCGTCATCGTTTAAATCTTTGACAAAGACGAGTCATCTTGTTTGCTTAATAGAGGGCTGATGAATCCACTGTAATGAATGCATGTTGTGGTCATAATTTCATGAACTGTAATTTTATGAACTGTGATTTCTATGAAAACTGTTTTTATTGTGTAGTAATAACTACATTTTAACTAATCTTTTTTTTAACTGAGATAATTGTACAAAATGCATTTTTATGAACTTTTATGGTATTTCTACAATTATGAAAAACCGAATAAAGTTGGTTTTGATTTGATTGATTGAAATTCATGCCCCTGGCCACATATCTTCAGAGAGCCCTCTCCATGTTCCAAAATAGTTCAATACTGTTCATTTCACATTTATGTTTTATGATCTATCACAAGGACTTGAGATCAAAATGAGTTTGAAAATGTGTTGGCCACTCCACTTATAGAGACTGGCCCTATTCACAGAACTAACTTAAGACAAAATCCTAAACTTACTACCATTTTGGTATTCACAGAAGGCACTTACTCATGTGAACACATCTAACATGGGCTTCGATTGGAATTCATAGAGCATATTATCAAGGCCATTATCGCCGCTTTATCGGCAGTTTCCTGCCGATAAAAGCGGCGATAATGTATCGCCTGTCCTTGATAACACGCCCCTAGGATTTTTCTCAGTTTAGTCGTAGTAAAGTTAGGACTCCTAACTTTAGGACTCCTAAATGCCTTCTGTGAATACCGAAAGTCTTAAAATTAGGATTTTTCTCAGTTTAGTAGTAGTAAATTTAGGACTCCTAACTTTAGGACTCCTAAATGCCTTCTGTGAATACCGAAAGTCTTAAAATTAGGATTTTTCTCAGTTTAGGAGTAGTAAAGTTAGGACTCTGTGAATACCGAAATGAGTAAGTGCCTTCTGTGAATACCAAAATGAGTAAGTGCCTTCTGTGAATAACAAAATGGCAGTAAGTTTAGGATTTTGTCTTAAGTTAGTTCTGTGAATCGGGCCCTCTGAATGTAAAGAAGGTAATAACATCAAAGTCTAAACTTTTTGTAGCAAAAAAAAAAAGAATTGTCAGGCATCCTCATCAAACAGGTGAACATCTAAGGCCCCCCCATTAAAGATTCTAATAGGAAATATTTGGCTCCACAATGGCTGTCAACATGGAGAAGGGAGGAACATTTCAACACTACTCAATGGGGACGATTCACAAAGGGCCTCTGCACTCGTGGCGGAGTCCCCGCAGTGGTGGCGGGGGCCCGCACAGGTGGCAGGTGCCCCACAATGGGAACTGCAGTACAGAGGTCCCGCCATGACTGGGAAGCCTTCGCCACTAATGCGGAGGCCCTTTGTGAATCGGGCCCAGTATTTTTGTTTCCTCTGTGAAATAGTAACAATGGTATTTTGTGTGGGATATTTGTATACATTTACACCTCTGACCATTCTTCCGTAACATTACTCTGTGTGTGTTTGACTGTGCTGTGTAGGTGTGCTTTTTGTCATTAGATTAGCTATCTACAAATTGGCCTATCAGTAACAATTTTTAACTAGTTCCATGCTCATGTCGCAGCACTACCTTCTAGGTACTGCGCATTACCGTTGGCTATAGCAGCCCCACCCACTCCGTAGAACATCCGCACCGCGGCGGAATGTCCGCCGCGGAAAACGGGTTGAAATCTAGTGCCAAGATTTTTATTCAAATCCAGTTGGTGGTAGAGAGTACCTAGCAAAATCAAAGGCCATATTTTATATTCGCCCTCCTAGTCTCTGATTGTGAATATTAACGTATTGATTATGAAGTCCTTTTTAATTCCAATGGAACAAGTAACAGCAGTTGCCAGCTGGGATCAGACTGGTGCAGAAAGTAGGCCCCAGCACCAGAAGAAAAGTGGTCCCCACCAGTGAATTAGAAAGCTAAAAAGTGGCCAATGTTTCCAAAATTGGGGAGTTTTTAAATTTTAAAAACACGCTGTATAAATGTTTTGCAAGGTATGGAAGACTGTATGTATTTGCGCTTGCTGCAGACAATGTTTGTTTTAATATCAGGGAAATAAACAGTAAAAACTAGCCCAGTAGACCCGAAAACAGGCCCACAAACAGCAAAAAAAACCTATACAGTGACCTCTCAGACCAGCACATCGGGCACTGCCTGATTGCCCTATAGGCGAGTCCAACCCTGTTGCGAGCCACATCGTAATTACAAATTTCGCGGTAATTCCAAGGGTCTAGTAAATTTCACCAGGGGACCACCTCTGCTAAAGTGACCAAAGTCTCTGGGGAACCTCCAGGGGAGAATTGGAACTTATTGAGTGAATCTGACTCAGAACCACCGATTCCACCAGTAATTCCATATTTTTCAGCGGAACCTCAGTGCTCTGTTCAATTTTTAATCCTGTTAACTCCACTCCTGGGGTTACTGATACTCCCATTATTAGTAACTCAAACATGCATATAGAATGGGACCAAATCCTGCTCACTTCTAATGAGACCTTCTCTAAGTCTCGGCAGGATAGATAGAACTCTCTTGTAATTAGGCAGGATAGGTAGAAGTTTCTAGTTTATAATTCGGCAGAATAGATAGAAGTCTCTAATTTATAATTAGGCAGGATAGATAGAACTTTCTAGCATATAATCAGACAGGATAGGGAGAAGCCTCTAGCTTATGATTATGCAGGATATATAGAAGTATCTAGCTTATGATGAGGCAGGATAGGTAGAACTCTCTAGCTTATGAGTAGGCAGGATAGATAGACCTCTCTTGCTTATGAATATGCAGGATATATAGAACTCTCTAGTTTATGATTAGGCAGGATAGATAGAACTCTCTAGTTTATGATTAGGCAGGATAGATAGAACTCTCTAGTTTATGAGTAGGTAGGATAGTTTGAACTCTCTAGCTTATGATTAGGCAGGATAGATAGAACTCTCTAGTTTATGAGTAGGTAGGATAGTTTGAACTCTCTAGCTTATGAATAGGCAGGATAGATAGAACTCTCTAGTTTATGAGTAGGTAGGATAGTTTGAACTCTCTAGCTTATGAATAGGCAGGATAGATAGAACTCTCTAGTTTATGAGTAGGTAGGATAGTTTGAACTCTCTAGCTTATGAATAGGCAGGATAGATAGAACTCTCTAGTTTATGAGTAGGTAGGATAGTTTGAACTCTCTAGCTTATGAATAGGCAGGATAGATAGAACTCTCTAGTTTATGAGTAGGTAGGATAGTTTGAACTCTCTAGCTTATGATTAGGCAGGATAGATTGAACGCTCTAGTTTATGAGTAGGTAGGATAGTTTGAACTCTCTAGCTTATGATTAGGCAGGATAGATAGAACTCTCTAGTTTATGATTAGGCAGGATAGATAGAACTCTCTAGTTTATGAGTAGGTAGGATAGTTTGAACTCTCTAGCTTATGATTAGGCAGGATAGATAGAACTCTCTAGTTTATGAGTAGGTAGGATAGTTTGAACTCTCTAGCTTATGATTAGGCAGGATAGATAGAACGCTCTAGCTTATTTTAGTATGTAGTGGCGGCAGCTATTAAGCAGTTAATACATACATCATGGTAAGTTGCCTGAACTTAAAAGCAATAACAGCCAGAATTTAGGACAAATATAACGATAGCTAATAAAAATGGTCAGAGAAATTACATTTCAAAAATAAATAACTTGAATACACATTTGATTAATAGGGGAGTTAAAATTGAACAATTGAAAGAAAAAGAGATGGGTCCAACACTAAGTATTTTAACATATGACATCAAATAGCTTTGGCATAAATCCATGGGCAACCACTCTGATGGAAATGCATGCATTTGCTGCTATAAAATGGATAGGTCTGTGGCCACGATTCACAATTCTTTCAGTCGTGCATACATTTAAGGGAAGACCCCATTTTCCTATGTCCTATTTCAGCCTCATCGGTAGCTTCGGAGCAGTCCTTAGTGCAAATGTCTTTTACAGTGGGAGTCTGCAATAGATGTCACCACCCTGATGACATGAGGTATGTCGTTCTTTAAGGGCTGGGGACCCTTTGGATTCATTTATACACTCATCCTTAAATTTTCTACCTGCCTAACCCTCAGAGTTAGAGAAATAAATTAGGGAGAGTATATTTCCTTTCTTTTGGTTAATTCTAGTGATTGCGTTAAGTTTTTCTTGGTACTTTTGGGCTCCTTGAGTCTTGGCGAACAAGGTGAAATTTTTGATTTCTGACTGTTGAAGCGAGGATTTTGTGCCTCTTTGCACGTAGAGGGCCAGGCAACTCTCAGTTATGATGAAGGGCCATTAGGAGACAAAACAATCTCATGTCCTGATGGTCTCTAGAAGGATTTCCCGTGGCTTAAGGAGTATCTGTACCCTGTGATCGTGGTCAGGAACTGCAGGGTTGAAAAGAATTGCTAAAGAATGTGGCAGTCACTACCAACCAGCAATTGTGAGGAAATATTGTCTGTCTTCATAGAAAAACAATGTAAAAGCATAGCCGCCAGCAAGTGAGAAACTCAGCAAACTGTGGTAGGAATATTATTGGGATGAAAACTTTCAATTTCCTATTTTGATCCCATACCTTGTGGTCCAGCAAAGAGAATGGAAAAAAGATAAGTTAAAAAATGCACATGTTGGAACTGTTTCCTACTCGGAGTTTAAGACTTTTGGCCCCTGCAGGCAGCATGATTTCTTAATTGGCGAATAGTACTTAATTCAAAATATTCCCTTTAATCCGTGTGATCTGAATAGTGAATATGCCTGTGTGGAGCTCTTTCAAAACCAGAGCACCTTTGGACTGTTATGACTCGAAGTGTGAATTTAACATACAATGTTGTGGCATCTTTGGCTTCGGAAAGTATGGTTGTCAGTAGCGGCTCGCACAGGTAAGAATGGTGAGGCGGTATGGTGGAAGTCGACAGATGACGGGATAAGCAATATTAAATAAATACAAACTAAAACCACTTACTTTGCACTCGCCGCACCACAGACACAACGATGCAGCTAGTGCAAAATAAGTGGTTCTATTTATTTATTTAATATTACTTATCCTGTCGTCTGTCAACTTCCACCACCCCCCTCCTCAGCCCACCCACATACCAGCGCTCCTACCTGTGAGTGCCTCTACTGCTGGTTTTACAGGAAGTTTGTCAGTTTCGACATTGCACTCTCCAGAGATAGTGAAACAGGGCTCTCTGTGGGTGGTAAACCCTCAAAGGTAATTACAATACCCATGCTAACTTTGCAGACTGGTAATAGTTTACCGGAGACTTTGGCTGCTGAAAACTGCTGAAAAGTCTTGATGAAATACAGAACAAGAACATGCGGGAATGGATGTAGAAACACTGAT